>NC_090934.1:197473136-197773136 GCF_040938575.1 Ambystoma mexicanum
TGCATTTCCATGCTCATGACATTAGACTCACCGAGTAGGTAGGATCTTGGGCCTGCAAGTCGCTCCATGTAGCGTGGTATTGTGGAGTTCCGAAGGACCATTGAATCATGGGTTGATCCGGGGTATCTGGCAGAACAATGTGTGATGATCCTGTTGGAGTCACAGACCATTTGCACGTTGATTGAGTGGAAATGTTTACGGTTGCGGTACGGTACCTCCATGGCATGTTGGACCACCAATTCAACATGGGTGCAGTCAATGGCACCAATGCAACCAGGTATGCCGGCCAGTGCATGGAAACCCACTTTGGTGTTGGCAATCTCCTGGGCAGACCGTGGTAATGAGATGTGGTCATCTGTGTGCTTGAAGAGGGCATCGAGCACTTGCATCAGTGTACGCGAGAATAATGGTTGTGATATGCCATGCAAGTGCCCCACTGTGTGCTGGTAGGTGCCTGTGGCCAGGAAGTGGAGCACGGACACTACCTTCAGTAGCGGGGGGGTGGCAGTGGGTGTTTCAATCATGCTGACGATGTTGTTGTGTATCATGTCCACAATGGTGGTGATGGTGTCCCGGTCCAGTCGGTACAGGGTGTGGATCTGCTCAGCGGTGAGGTTGAATGGGCTGGCTCTGATGCGTGGGATTGGGGGCTGCCTGCGTGGTGGCACTGGCTGTGCTGGTGGGGCTTGCTGGGCCTGCCTTGCCCTGCTTCTCCTCCTGCGTCTCCTCTGTGCAGCCTGTTGTTGTTGTTGTTGTTGTTGTTGTTGTTGTTGTTGTAGTTGCTGTTGTAGCACTCACATTGCTATCAGGTCCTCCAGCCCCAACATTGCTAGTCCTATTGGTATCATTGTGGAGTGTGACTGGGTGTGGGAAGGGGTGGGGTGTTCTCTTTTTGTACTTCCTGAGTCTGTATTGCCTTCACCTGTGCTGTTTCTGTGCACCTGTGGCAGCTGCATTCACTTTACATGGCCCTTTACGGTTGGTTCGCGATGGCGTAATTAGCACCATGGCGGTAAGGTACTTAACGGGCTGGGTGATGGCGTTAGGGGCATGTCCGCTTGGGTCGGCATTCGCGTACCTTTCCGCCATGGCGCTAAGTACGGTGTGGATGTTCGCGTGCGCGCCCCCTTGGCGCAGTCAGCGGCAGCGTTAGCTACGATGCCGCTAATGACATCGTAGTTTACGGTCACGGGTCGTAATCGGCCCTAGCGGAAGACGATGGCGGTAATCGTTTACCGCCATCGTTTTTCGCTTTGCGCCAGGGTCGTAATGAGGGCCAAGAACTGTTAGGGACAAGAGATACCCACACACATGAGGGATAGTGACAGTTACAAATTACACAAGAAGGTGAGCAACAAAAATATAACATTGGGGAGGAAACACCCCTGGCACATATCTGCAAAAATCTACCCGGTTATGCAGAATGTATAAACAAGTACCATGACCAATGGGTCGCGGAACTAAAAGGAGAGGGGTTGCCCCAGGTATGGCCACAAGGAGGTTCCTTTGATAAAAGTGTTTTGGACATGGTAACCACATGCATATTTATAAAATACAAGGGAAAACCGTGTCACAATAGGAGAGAAATATTGGATTTGTGGATACTGTTTGAAGAAGTGCCGCCACTCAAAAGGAAAGATATAGTACTCAATCAGCCTGCCACTACTAGCACCCCTGTGATAACAACTGAAAGTCAAGGCGAAGGGGGGGAAACAGAGGGAGCAGTAGAGGTAGCTTGGATATACCCCCTCTCAAACAAACCAGTGACAGCAGAAGGGTATAGCGATCCCACGTACATGCCCACCACTGCTCCTGCAGCTGCCCCACGATCAACTGCACCACCACCATATGAGTGCCCCAAACAGAGTGGACAGGTAAGTACACCAAAAGTAGACATTGAAAAACTAACATAAGATTTAGACTCCAGGCTCTTAATGGCCAGAGAGGAGCTGTCTAGGATAAGGAGTATATGTGAGCAAAGTGGAACGAGAACTGCAAGGTCAGAACAATCGCCTAGGGCGCAAACACTTGACAGGTCTACCTTGGAAGGGTGAAAGAAAGGGGAAATACTATTTAGAATCCAGGAAGAATCCACTCGAATAAAAGAACTGGGACTACATGAACGCAAAGAAAACACAGGAGAAGAGGGGATGGCCACTGAGGGGATAGAAGAACTGTGGTGTGATATAGAGGATGAAGAGCAGGAAAATGGAAGGCTGGGGGCAGCAGCAGGAGGTAGGTCAGTAAGATTGGACGAGACACCGCTGGGAAGAGCAATGGAAGAAGAATGGACAGGGAGGTTAAGGAATAGAATGGGAAGAATGGCCACATTGGGAAGGAAAGGATTAAAGGTGAGTACAGGTAAGGTAACCAAGAGCAAGCTGCACCTCCCATTGATACATAGAGGAGGTGGGAGGCCAAATGACATACCATGGGACCAGATGGACAAGGCAAATTAACTAAAGTCCCTGCATGTAGGTGACGTTAAGATCTTACTGGTATCGGCAGTAGGTGATCAAGCAGATAGAGTATGGGCGAAGGCTGGTTTTCCCGGGAGTAATATTGGATTGTGACCGCCATGATGGGGCTTCTTTTAACACAGTGCGTGCGAGAGTATGGGATGCACTGAGAGAAACATTCCCAGACACTCCAGATTTACAGTCAGTGATGCAATGCACCATGAATGATGGGGAGGATGCTAAGGATTTCATTTTTCGGGAGCAGGAGATGTGGAGAGCCGAGACGGGTATGCCCTGGGACAAGTCAACGTCCCAATTCTACTTTATAATAAAGAGAGGGTTCCCAAAAGAAGTGCAGAAAGCACTCGACAAAATAGCAGGGATCGAAGCGAAGGGGTGGCCAGAAATTCAAAGCATAATAGTTCACAACTGCAAGAGAATAAAGGAAAGAGAGAAGGGAATTGCACAAAAAAAGGTTGGCAGACAAGGCGAAGTTAGTACAAACGAAACTGGTGAAGGTCGCTGCAGCCATAGCAGCACTCCCCCAAGATAGGGAGGCAGAGGAAGAGGAGGGGCTGGTAGCGATACAAGGGAGGATGGCAGCAAATTGGGCAGGCAACAGGCAGACACAGTGGAATGGACAGGAGCAGAAGGGAGGTATGCAGTGGCAAGGGTGGCCCCCCCACGGAGGATGAGGTGGGTACAGGGGACGCAGAGGGGGTGGCCAAGGGTATGGGGTACATGGCGGGTATGGAGGGCAAGGACCTAGAGGAGGGTGGGGAATTGTTGGAACTGTGGGAGATGGGGACACTTCTCACGAGAATGCAGAAGCAGGCCAAATAACATGTACCAAGACGAGCAACCTTATGGTCATCCGCCTCCGGGAAGCCCGTATGGATTACCTATGGGAGGGGCACAAGGGCAACAGGAGCAAGGGTACCTAGAACAGCGAAGGGAACAACCCCATAACGTACAACAACACGCGCAGAGCCGTGAGCATATGCCATATACGCAGGGCAACCCTTTCGCCACAACAGCTAACGGTGCACCTGCCCCGTACGGTGGAGTGGTAGTGGTATCAGGTAACGCCTTCAGCCAAGGGGAAAACACAAGACACCCAGCATAGGACAGCCGACAGGGAGCACTTGCGTGTCCTGTACTATCTACGACCTACAATGCAGCATAGGAACCATTATTAGGGGCACAGATAGGGAATAAACAGTTCATATTTTTGGTGGATTCGGGAGCTGAGAAATCATGTTTAAGTGAAGGCCGGTTTCTGCTATCTAATTGTAAATTGGAGACGCAGGGGTTTTCTGGGGCTGTTGTCGAAGTTCCTTATACAGAAGATTTGCATGTCACCTTAGGAAGAAAAACAGTAAGGGCACCCCGATTATACTACGAACAGTTGCCAATCAATCTATTGGGAAGGGATCTTCTCAGTAAACTTAATATGACTATCTCCTTCACAGAACGAGGCATAGTGTGCTCAAATCTAGGGATTTGCCCTATGCGCGTAATGCTGGTGGTGCATGCACGAGCAACAGCACCTGAAGTGCGCGGCATACCGGTGGACCCTGATGTGTTCATTCAAGGGCTGAAAACATTAGCACGGCTGGTCTCAGAATTGAAAATCTTCCGACCAATAGCACGCCCAGAGATTGTGCCCGGGACAGTGATGTCACTAGATTTGCATGCAGTCCAGATTTCAGCCAAAAGAATAGCCGTCATTGCAATGGACATACACGGCTGTGAATGGCGCACAGTATTGTGCATTAATGCCGACATCACATTGCGCGATCTATCAGATGAGGACCTATTATCAGACTCAGAAAGTGATGGTGAGATAATAATGGAATTAGCGATACCTTGTGATATCATGATACAGGAGAGACAAGTGCCTTTACAGCTAATTGCAGTGGTAGGAGCCCCTCCTTCCTTCTTCGATGATGACATGAAAGCAGTGCCCAGTAACCTATGGGCCACAGCCCCTCAAGATGTGGGACTACTGCATGGAGTCACCCCAGTTAAAATAAAACTCAAGCCTGGAGCCATATTACCCCAGGTAAAGCAGTACCCCCAGTCCCGGGAAGCAAAAGAAGGGATAAAAGAGACGATTGGTGCATTACTGGCTCAAGGCATAATAGTGCCCTCAAACTCGCCATGTAACACTTGTATTTACCCGATTAAAAAAGCAAAAAGTGGGGCATTGAGGATGATCCAAGACCTATGCCCCCTCAATGACATCATCCAAAAAGAATTCCCTTTAGTCCCTAACTCAGCATCCATCTTGTGCAGCATCCCAAAAAAGGCATCTCATTTCACAGTAGTAGATTTGAAAAATGCTTTTTTCTCAATACCACTGGCGGAGGAGTGCAGATACTTGACGGCGTTCACCTTAGGAAGAAAAAGGTATGAGCACTGCAGACTTCCCCAGGGGTACTGCGAAAGCCCCAGCATATTCAATCGAATTCTACATGAACATCTAGGGAACATGACAGCAGATAGTGCCATTATTCAATATGTGGATGATCTGCTCATCTGTTCAAAAAATGAGGAAGAGTGAAAGAAAGATTCCATTGCTCTTTTGACATTGTTAGCCCACAAAGGCTACAGGGTTGACAGAGGAAAACCGCAGTACTGCGAACGAGAATTGTTGTATTCAGGACAACTAATCTCACAAGATGGCCAGAAAATAATACCAGACAGAGTAGCTGCCATTACAGGGGTGGGAAGACCAAAAACGGTAAAAGAAATACAAAAATTCCTCAGCATGTGCAATTACTGCCGAGCATGGATATTAGATTACGCAGCATAAACAATTCCATTATTACAAGCACTCAAGGAGGCCCAACGAGAAAACACACAAATACAATGGTCCGCAGAACTAAGTGACGCATTCACGTCACTCAAGGAACTGATCTCAAGTGTGCCACTGCTCGCGAACCCAGATTACAAACGCAAGTTATACCTGTTCTCCCACTGTAAGGGGACCCTCATGACAGCAGTACTAACACAAAAGACATCGCTCTGACACAAGCCCCTTGCCTATTACAGTGGCACACTGGATGTAGTCATGCAAGGACACTTCGCTTGCGAGCAATCACTCGCAGCCGCAGCGTTCGCCATTGAAAAAAGTGCAACAAAAGTGATGGGGTGCTCCGTAAACCTGTTTATGGAGCACTCCCTGTTTGCTATCTTGGAAAGATCAAAAAGCACACTCACAACACAAAGAGCCACTGCCTACGAGATAATCCTGTCTAGTGCAAACATACACATAGTGAGATGTAAAACAGTAAACCCTGCAAGATTCATCACAGAACCATGCACATCGGAAGATATGCAGGCATACGACTGCGCAACATACAAGGGGGAGGAGGGAGAAAGCACTGTGGTGAGTGAAAATGCACTAAATGAAGGAGAAGTATTATTTATAGACGGGTCAGCATCAATAAACCCAGACACAGGTAAAAAGGATGTAAGAATAGCTGTTGTGAGGATGGAAGAAGGTGAGTACAAAGTAATAATACAGCAGCGCCTGCATGTCCATTACTCAGCTCAGGCCGCAGAACTTATCGCACTCATTGAAGCATTACATGTGGCAAAAGGGTGTGCAGTTACAATCTATACAGGTTCAGCTTACATGACCACTACTGTACATGGCAGATTTGCAAGGTGGGGATGGAGGGGGTTCCACAGGGCAGATGGGTCACCCGTACAACATGCAGAACTCCTCAAAGATCTTATTGAAGCACTGAAAGACCCCACCCTGGTAGCCATAGTGAAGTGCCAGGCCTCTCGTTGGGAAACGCTGCCGCGGAGGCTGCAGCCAAGGAAGGCTCTTGTTTAGTGAAAGAGCTGTCAGGTGAGTACCTAGTACACAAACAGATAGAGGAAGCTCTCCCAGATGGCTATAACGCCATGCCCGTATCACAAATACTAGAGTTACAGGAATGAGCAAGTGAAGAAGAGAAACAGCTGTGGGAAAAGAGGGGATGCAGTCAGTCAGCAACTGATCTTTTATGGCGTCAAAATAACACAGGGAAAGTGGTAATGCCAATCAAACTCTTAGAAGTAGCACTCAAACAATTACACTTTCTCGCACACAATGCAAAACAACATATTGCCGCCGAGATACAAGAAGATTGGTTTATTCCAGGGTTGCAGGATCATATATCCAAATTGGCAATGCAGTGTACAACGTGTCAGATATACAATTCAGGAATGACCCTAGGAATGCTGCGAGGGACAATACCAAAGCCAACAGGCCCCTTCAGAGAACTACATATTGACTATGCAGATATGGGAGAAAGTTGTAATAGTGCACAATACATGATAGTGGTAGTTTGTCCATTTTCCAGGTGGGTCGAAGCAGGGCCCTGTGCACGTCCGGATGCCAAGTGTGCTGCAAGGTTCTTAGTGAGGGAAGTATTCCCACGCTGGGGAATTTGTGATGTGATTCGCTCGGACAATGGCATGCACTTTGTCAACGATCTATTCAAAGCTGTGCTAGGAATTAAATATAAACTATGTATGATTTATCATCCGCAAAGCAATAGTATAGTTGAGAAGATCAACGGCCTCCTGAAGGGGAGGTTATCAAAATTGTGCTTTTCCCTTAAAAGAAATTGTGTGCACTGTCTGCCTTTGGCCTTGTTCGAGTTGAGAAATGAACCCAGCAAGGACCACCATCTGTCACCGCATGAAGTAGTGACTGGAAGGCGCATGCACACAGCACATTCCCCACTTCGCAGACATTCAGATACCCACAAAAGCGCCACAATATTAGGTAAAGAATTTAATGACTATCTGACAAAGCTCACCAGAGCAGCCCGCATTATATCAAGGCAGCTTGCACCACCATTTACACGAGAGGAAGGAAATAAGGCAATACAATTCATAGAAGAAAACCCACAAGGCCAGTTAATGCTAGGGGTGATGATATACGTGAGGAGCTTTGTACATAGGTGGTATGCCCCAAGATTTCATGGCCCATATGAGGTAGTGTATTGCACACCAATGGCTGTTAAAGTGAATGGCCTGAGATATCGGATACATTTAACAGACGTACGAAAAGCCTATGATAGTATCAGAGAAGAACAAGAGAAGAAGTATAAAACCCAGCAGAAGTGTCACAATAGCAAAAAAGACATAAGAATAACTATGTCCTACATGGGTACAGGATAATGCATTATAAAAAGAAAATGTACTGAAATGAATTATTTTTAAGAGACAAAAATGTACATCATTTTGAATTGCAAATATTGAGAAAATCTCTCTCTCTTTCTTTCTCTCTCTCTCTTTTCTTTCATTGAATGGTAAAAATAATAAATATACTTGACTGAGTATGCTTAATGCACTTTTATGTTTTAACATACAGGGGTAACCATGGCAACGAACGGGCAGCCCTCAACTAATCGTGTTAGGGCAGTTAGAAATGTAAATGATGCCTTTGATTTTCGCAGATGTTCGTATGAATGTGGATTGTTTGTGTGCGCTATTCTATTTTTTACCATGATTTCTGGCCTGGTCATCTACTGGTTCATTGCATTCATCTCTATTGAGATGAATGAGGGTGCAAGGAATGGAACCAATATGGGGAATGGAACCAGAATGGTTAAGGAGGGGCCCTACTTAATATGGGATGTATTTCAGCTTATATGGGGTTATGATACGGACCCGGCTCATGAACAGTCCCCAAATGATACTAACCACAAACTAACCACAAGTCCAGCTCCCCCTCAAACGCCTCAGAGTACAATGTCTATGGTTTAAATGATCATAACCCTTCTGTTATATCATGGTTGTATGATACTACTGCCACAATGCACACACAAGAAGTTAACCCAACCACAGAAACTAGCCCCCCTATGAGTAGGAAAGAAGAGAATGCAGAGATGGTAGAGAGGTTTTTGGGCTTATATGATGAATGGGAAAAGGGGGGCGCGGGAAAAGGGGGTGATGTTGCAAGCAGCAAGAGAGTCGAAAAGCTACCTTAAAAGCAGTAGGAGAAGGAGGGAGGCAGGGAGGAAATAATATGGCGAATATTATGGCATGGGCCTAGACACAATAGAAGACCCCAGGAATCCTCATCAGTCCAATAAATGGTATGCAGACATGAGCTCCACTGCAAAACAGACAACCAACGAGAGTTGTTATGTCTGTTCCTTGATTCCCCATGCCTCAGGCACACCTAAGGTCCTGCTACCTAAAGAACGGCCTCTTGCAGACGCCCAATGTCTCCTTCATCTCACTCTGTGCAGAATTATGAACACCTTCCAGGCACACGATGTCTCTTTTGAAATGCTGCAAAACAAAAAAACCTGCTATTCAAGAGCTAAAGGAGTGATATGTTTAAAATAACCTTTTTTCGTGATCAAAGGGACATTGTTTTTGGACAAATAGTGGAAAGATGAAGTAATATGGTGTAAAGCTGAAGCGCTACGAAGGCTGCCGGGAGAAAAACTGCAATGGATCGAGAAAACCTGTACACCAGTTTGGAAGGAACATATCACAAAGCTAACCGGGGTGACCGCCATAGAAAAAACATTTAAATTGCAAAAAGAAATCTCATACGAACTGTGCTTCCATGGCGAAGGAAAAAACATCATGGGTGCAAATAAGAACTGCAATCGGACACTCACTATCCCAGACATGAAAAAGAGGACAGCAGCACTCATGGACACCTACTGGGTCTGCGTAAACAGGCGTACTTGCACCTCCCACAATCCTGGAGGGGCACATGCTCTCTGGCAACACTGCATTCGACTCTGGTGGTAATCCCGGAGAGCCACATCGACGGAGGAAAAGGAATGCCAAAACCCCACTGTGAACGAAATGCACAACCAATAGAAGAACCGCCATTGTATGCCCTGTCCTCGGGCAACGCGCAAGATGTGATATCGAGGCAGCGGAGATCATCCAACTACATATCAAAAGAATCCTCAGACCTGTTGGCACATATTCCAGACAAGTACCGGCTATTTAATTTTGCTGAAACGTGTTGGCCTCCCTTATCCCGAGTATCCAGGTGCGAGCCAATGCAAAATGGCTCCAGATCGCACGCTGGGAACTGATCCAGCTGGCCAACGACACTGACGAAGGGTTCAACATGATCAAGGTGGAGCTAAGGGCCCTACGGTTAATGACCATGCAGAACAGGTATGTCCTAGACCTGTTAACGGTGATGGAGGGAGGTGTTTGCCCAAAAATCAGGATTGCATGTTGCACATTTGTACCTTCTGAAGATGCAGATAATGGAACGTTATCACATGTTATCGGAGCGGTGCACAACCTGGGGGAACGAATGAGGAACGAAGGTGGAACAGACGCCAGCACTTGGTTCAACAACATTTTTTCTTGGGTACCATCCTGGCTGGGGCTGACGGTGAAAATGCTGATGCCCATCGTGGTATTTTTGCTCCTGATTTTTTGTGTGTGCCAGTTGGGTCTTTGATGCTGTGAAAATGCAGTGCCAAATGGCGCAATGATGATGGTGACAATGGGCAAAACTAGAGGAGCAGCAGAGATCATGCAAGAAGCACAAGTACAAACAGGTGAGGACCCTGAGCCCAAGTATAGAATGGTGCCATTATATTATGATGGGGACATAGTGGACAGGCTGTATCATACCACAATAAAGGAGCCCTGAGAACGGGAATGGTATACAGAGGTATGGGTGGACTTGGAAGGAGATGGGGGATGTATATATATATGTCCTGCACACCAGACGAGTATGCTAGGAGGTGGAGAGCCTCTGAGGGGTATGGTAGAGCCTGGATGCCAATAAAGGGCACACCGGCGTGGGATGAGGCTGTTGCGAATGTGAAAGAACGCCAGAGGCTGGGCGAGTTACAGTATTCGTTACTTAAGTAACGAAAGGGGGGAAATGTATAGGAAGACAGGTCGTTAGGACCCCCTGCCCAACATTCCCCACCTCAGTGAGGCTCGTGGCTAGTCAACGGCCCCCCATGCACCAGGCCCAGGAGGCAGGATGGCTGCTGATCGACACACAAGACCACACGACCCGTACTGTAAAACACCATAGACCCCATTTTGAAAAAGCCAAGACTCCATTTTAGATGTGCAGGCCAAACCTCAAGCGAAATAGCCTGCATGTGAGCCTTGCACGTCCCCCCTTGCCTCCACCCCATGGCAGATCTGCTGAAGGCTCATTCTCATGAGCAACCAGGCACGAACAAGTATCAGAACAAACACTGTATCATTTACCTTCCGCAGTACATCACTGTCCGAGAAGTGATCTGACTCGCAGCTCGAGTCTGGAAAATAACAAGAACCATCCCAATCAAACAAGTCCTGACCCTGCATCTAACCCCCAACATTTAAAATATATGGTGTCAATAACCTTCCTCCATGAACCCCTGTCACTGCAAAATACTATGTGCTCTTAAGGTCTAATGAAGGGCTTGTTACATTCTGCCCTATATCAACTAATGATTGCTGCTAATGTACAAAGGATAAAATGAAAAGCGTTACAGAGAATACTTGTGTGTAATGTAGTGAAACATGGTTTAAAAAGTGTAACAGCCATCAAGGGCATTGAGCCGGTTTTTGCTATGAACAAGAATGTAAACGAACATATTGCTTCTCGGATCCTGCGTATACAATCCAACCTGACGCTACCTCACGTTGTTATTTGCTTAGAGCTACACGGCCATCTCCCCCTCCTCCCGCCAAGGCCCTCCAGGGATTGCTGGTGTTCGAAAAGCACAGCCTCACCTCCCCACATCCCTGCTGGACCTGCTTCAAGTATTTACCTCCTCCATGTCAGAGGCCGCCATAGTTTGGCCAAATTAATTATGTACAACCTGGTCCTAAATCCCACCACCTCGAGAGGCCAGAAATGTGCCTTTACTGATCCAATGGTACTCCAGCTCACCCCAAGCTAATGGGCCATGGAGACAGTCATTCACCACTGTACTAACATATCGTAAAGTGATCTTTCAGCACATCTAACAGGATAAAATGACAAGGCAGCTCACCCCGTGCCCTCTGACAAGACACCTGGATTTATGACACCCGGTCGATAGGTCAAAAGCAACTGTACACTGATGTATTGGTGAAGTTTCACATTGCATGTTGCTCCCCCTGTTTCTCATGTGATCGTAGATTAACCCATTGTAGAATTTACAGGACAACTGGAGTCATATAATGTGATGAGTGTCTGTGTGTGTGTGGCCACAAGGGCAAAGTTTTAGAGCAGCCACCAATCATCGACACAGACCATGTCCGGCCTGGCAGCTCCACCCCGATGAGCCCAGCTGACCCGTGCACCCCACGTTGGCACCACGCCGATGTCCACCAATCCTGGAGCAGCTCATCGATGCACCACCTATAGCTTAGTCAACGCCGCCCAATCCCAGAGGCTTTTGTGCCCCCTATAGCTACAGGATTTATGACGTAGTTCTGTAATAAATATGACTGTCTTTGCTATTGTCAGACAGAGCGTTCTTGGAGCTTGCAGAGTCCTTTGCATGCCCTATATTGTTTAGATAAAAACCCTTTTTACATCACCCGCACTTGGTCCTGGTCTCATTCTCTCCTGGGGTGTGTCCTTTATTGCCTCTCATTGTGGGGAGTTTACTCCCTTATGGGGGACGCTTGCTTTCAATCCTTTGGAATGTAGCAGGTGCATTCTTTAATCCAAAAGGCATAACCTTCAACTGGTAGAGGCCTGCAGGGGTTGAGAATGCAGTTTTATCCTTGGCATTGACTGTCAGGACTATTTGCCAATAGCCTGACGTCAGATCAAATGTACTAAATTACTTGGCTGAACCAAGTCTATCCACCAGTTCATCTGTACTTGGCAAAGGATGGGCATCAGTCTTTGTGACTGCATTTAGAGCTCTATAGTCCACACAGAATCTCAACTCCTTGGATCCTGGCTTTGGTACTAGAACAACTGGACTAGACCATGAACTGGCAGAGGGCTCTATAACCCCAATATCAAGCATCTTGTTGACTTCTCCTTTGATGTCGATCTAACATGTTATGACATTCTCTAACTGCTGCTTTCACCGGTAAACAGTCACCAGTGAGAATATCATTCTGGCCCCAACGGGTCAAGCTTGGTGATAGTGAAAACAGGGAGGCAAACTGATTTAACAGAACTTTGCACTCCTCCAGTTGTTCAGAAGTCAGTTGAGAAAAGAGATTGATTCCTTCTATTTTCTCATCCAAAGGTTGGCCTCTGAGGAGGTCAGGTAGAGGCTCACTCTCCTCCTCCTCTTGAGCTGAAGCTAGAAGCAAAGCTCCCACTTCTGGTCTCGAGACATATGCCTTCAAACTGTTGGTGTGAAAGACTCTGGGAGCCTCCTTACGTCTGCCTAAATCCACCAAATAGTTCACCTCTCCAATTTTGCCCCCAACCTTGAAGGGTCCTATCCATTTGTCCTGCAAGGCCCTCTGCCTTGTTGGCACCATAACTAACACAAGCTGGTCTTGAGTAAACTCAACCATGCTGGCCTTCTGGTCATGCCAATGTGTTGACTAGAGCCTGACCGGCTTTTAAGTTATCACTAGCTTCTGCCATCATGTGTGACATTCTCCTCCGGAGACCTATCACATAGTCAGTCACTCTGACTGGCTTGGGGGAGGAGCTCTCTCCAACCCCTCCTTGATCAGGGTCAATGGACCTCTGACTGGATGGCCATAGAGAAGTTCAAAGGGACTGTATCCAACTCCCTCCTGAGGGACTTCTCTATAAGCAAAGTGAAGGCATGGCATCTGGAGGTCCCACTTTCTCTTAAGGGGTTCTTCTAAAGCACCTATCATGCTCTTCATAGGATGATTAAACCTCTCTACCAGTTCATTTGTCTGTGGATGGTAGACTGTAGAGAACTTGTAAGTGACATCACCGTTTTTCCACATGGCTTGCATGTAGTGGGACATAAAATTGGATCCCCTCTCGGACATCACATCCTTAGGAAACCCTACTCTGGTAAAAATACCAAGTAGAGCCTTAGCCACAGCATGAGCTGTAACATTTCTCATAGGTATGGCTTCTGGGTATCTTTTGCCATGGTCTACTACCACCAGGATAAACCTGTTCCCTGAAGATGTGGGAGGGTCAAGGGGACAAACAATGTCGATGCCCACCCTCTCAAAAGGAACTCACACAACTGGGAGAGGCACCAGGGGTGCCACATTCTTGGCTCCACTCTTGCCAGAGGTTTGGAAAGTGTGACAGCTCCTACAGAAATGTTCAACTTCTGAACCCATTTTAGGCCAGTAGAAGTATAAGGAGAGCTTTTCCTTAACTTTTTGAAACTCAAATGAGCAGCCAGAGGTAATTAATGGGCCAACGGTAGGAACTATAGTCTGTTAGCAAGGGGCACTACAATTCTTTTGCAGTCCCAAGGGATAGACTCAGTCGGTTCGCTGTAGAAGAGGCCATCTTCCCAGTTTAACCTATGCTTTCCAACTTCTTGCCCATCAAGTTGGTTAGCAGCCTGTTGTCGAAGACCCTCGAGAGTATGACATTCTCTTTGTCCTCTGCTGAAGTCTGCCCTGTTGGGTCCACCTTCTGCCAGTAAAGATTGCAGCTCAGGATGGTCATTAGGGTCAAGATCTCCAACTAAAACAGTGTCTTCTTCCAGATCTGACTCTTCAGAAACTGGCTCAACCACACAGGGTCGTATCTCACACTCTGGCTCATCAGGTGGAGGAGTCACAGGTATGACCTTGGACAATCTTGGGTGTGTCCCTGTTGGTAGCACAGGAGTGCTGTTTGAATTTTTCTTTGAGGTCTTGGGTTTCCCCTATGACTCCTTCTTTCTAGAAATAGCAGTGAGCAACTCCTGTGGAGTGGGAGTGATAGTTTCCTCTATCAACTCCTCTGGAGAGCCTCTCAAGGTCCTCTCCCTTGCAGGCCTAGTGAGCTCCTGGCTCCTCTTACTTGGAGGCCTGGAGGTACTTGACACAACTCCAAGAGTTTTCAGGTCATTACCCAGAAGAACGCTCCCAGGCACTTCACTCTGCACATTAACAGGTATTTTAACAGTCATATCATTACACTGGATGAGAGCTGGTAACTGGAGATGCATTTGCACAGGGCCTCCAGCTAGCTTGGTGAGGCATTTGGGTGCCTTAGTAACATCCTCCACCTTGAAAAATGATTCATCCACCACAGCTATGCTGGCTCCAGTGTCTCTGGTGGCAGGGGCCTCCTGTCCATTCACAAGAATACTCTTTAGTATTTTCTGGGATGGAATTATAGACATCTAAATTCTTTTGTTCCCACAAGCCCAGGGACACTGAGGAAATACTAGCTGAGACTCTCATAGGGTCATAAACCAGTAGGTGAAAGTTTCCACTTTCCATAGGTACTTCTTCCTCTGGGGAGAAGGCTAAGAAGACAGTGTGGACACCTGAAGGTTTACCCTTACATCTGGGATCCCCTTTCACATGGTCAGTTGACCCACAAATATAACATTTGCCACATGCTTTTATGAATGGGGGTTTGTTCTGACCTCCATCTAGTTTGGGTCCAGATTGTGCACTATCCTGATTTGGTTTACCTTGGGGTTTACCCTTATGTTGCTGTTTGTGGCCCTCTTTGGATTGGAGGTATTAAAATTCTCCTTGTTAGCTTTCTTTGGCTGCTTTCCCTCATCCTTCTTCTGAGTTGCCCCAGAATCCTTGTGAGTAGCCCTGTTGGCAACCCATAAGTCAGCAGCCTTAGGTAACTTCTTTGAATCTATCTCCTTAGAATCAGCCAAATGCTGTCTGAGCTCAGGAGAGCAGGCATCATAAATTGACTCCAACATACGAAGATTCCTCATACATTCATAAGTGTTTGCTCTGTAAGCCTTAACCCAACCATTTAAATTGTTCAAACATTCGCATACCCAGGTAGC
Organism: Ambystoma mexicanum; assembly: GCF_040938575.1. Taxonomy (NCBI): domain Eukaryota; kingdom Metazoa; phylum Chordata; class Amphibia; order Caudata; family Ambystomatidae; genus Ambystoma; species Ambystoma mexicanum. The sequence goes on from NC_090934.1 coordinate 197,488,474, forward strand.
CCAAGGGGTATCATCATGCTTTTTGGAGGTCCTAAAACTCTTAAGGTACTGGGAATGGGTCTTCCCAAATCTAGCAATTAAAGCTAGCTTCACACACTCATAATTCATCCTGTCCACCTCCCAAAACTCCATCACAACATCAGTTGCAACAGTGTGTAGCCTAGAGAAGAGCCAGGGAAGCAACTGATTCCCAGTAAGACCTTGAATCTCATGGTAATATTTAAACATTGCCAACCAATACAAAATATCAAGCTTAACCTCATACATACCCATATGTGTATGGCTCCAGTTCAGAATTGCAGCGGAGACGCTGCTTCAACGTGGAAATGCTTTAATAATTGTTGGTGCAACGGCAAGTGACAGTGGAGCCAGTGAGAATTATTCTTCAATCACTTACCATGCTTATGGTTCGCAACTGATTCACACCTCACTGCAGCCTCAGTAGAAGAGCAAGTGCTCGAAACACGTGTCAGGCACCCTAGTGTTAATTAAAACTACTACACCAATGTGGTCTTAATTAGTGTCTGTGCGCAGTGTGTTTGCAAAACCTGTACTCAATCCTACTTACCTGGCGGAAGACTTGGCAAATCCCGCCCCCTGCACTCACCTGCAGCGCCTCTCACTACACTTAAACCTAACAGGTCTTTGCGCTGAACCTCGCCATCCCCCCCTCTACCAAACTAGTTTTCCCATAATTTCTTTAGACATACAGGGTCTCTTAGGACTGGAATGTAAAAGCAAGGGGAAATATCGAGGCTGAGTACCCCAAAAGGAAATACACCAAACACGGGCTCATAAAGATCCACAGATCTTTATTCTAATACTGTACAGTTACAAGGAAACAAAATCAGATACAGATAGCTATTTGGCCCTCAGTACATCACAGCGAATGCCAGCCCTTTCGGTGTGAGAAGTGATTGGTACTGGACGTCTAAAGAGTTGTGCATTTTATACATTTTTGATAATAAAGTCCAGCCCCTCTGCAAGTTAATAATCCATGGTCTAGAGTTTGTGCCGAGTTCACTTACGGTTTGCATGACAATATGCACATGGATCATCCTCAGTTTACATGAAAACAGGTTACGATGGCAACAGTGTATTCTTGGATTCAACAATAAGCCTTGACACATGTCCTTTACAATGCAGTTAAGCTAGTGTCCATGTTCAGTATTTTCTCTACATTGTGGTTGATGTATGTCCGTGGATCAGACTTATTGGTGCAGACAATCCTCTGTCTACAAGTCAGGCATGGGACAAGGTCTCTTAACGCAACGCAAATATTCGGCCAACGGACAGTTTACACATTAACTTTCGTAAAAGGTTCAGGCTGGCTAGTTACAAGCGGGAAACACTGTCCACCATTTTAGACACAGAGTTACATTGGAATGGAAATCAAAATGGCGGATGGACCTAAAATGGTGGCGAAGTACATCTAGAATCAAGACTTTGCAACGCGGTTTTCTTCGTAGAACGACTGGGCTTAGGCCAATATATACAAGAAAGGAGGCCCAATATGATATCCCGTTTAACAGGAAGACCTAGAAGAAGCTGGAAGAGAATCATTTTCAAGAGATAACCTTTTCATTTCTAGTTCATGATTCAACTCAATTTCTCGGAGCTTAAGCTCTTGGTGCTTTTGTTGAGTTTGAGCATTTAAACGTTTGGATTCCAATTCAAGCCTCATCTTTTCTAGAGTAATGAATTCAGGACTGAGTGAAGGACCTGATGGGGTCCCAGTGGACAAAGGTCGAGGTTGTAGAGCAAGTAAGGGAGGAGTGAGGCCTATATTATGAGACACACATCTACTTCCTCTAACTTATCAATAATAGACACATTATCATCCTCATTACTTTCCACATTTGCTGAGGGGTCAGGTATTTCGGAACCCACCCTCTAGACTTTGTTTCTCTAACAACCTTTCAATCAATTCAGAAGTTTTACCTTTAAAAGAGAGATTCATTTCTCTACACTGATTTTTAAATAATACACAGTGTAACTAAGGAGGGTCTCCTGACTGTAGCTTTCCATATCAGATATAATTAATATTGCTTTTTATTGATGTTTAGCCTTGTGGTTAGTTGATCCAAGGTAATAGCAGCACTCTAAGTGTAATCACTATACTTGATCCTCACCGCCGTACAGCAGTGTTAGGCAGAATTATATGCAGTACCCTTCGGGAACGCCACACACAATTAAGACTACAAGTGACAGTACAAATTCACCTTTGGTACAAGCCTGTACTACACAGTAAAGTGGTAGCGATGACTGAGCAGCCAGACTTATCTCAAGAGCAAGTGAGCAGTATCAATAGTTACACAAAGGACAGCAATTACTATGATTCAAACAAACACTGACTCAGGTTTCTGAGTAAAATAATATACATTTATGTACACCTCAGTTGTAAAACATTTCACTAAAGTAAAGCATTAGAAAAATCACACTCTTAATACACCATACCACTCCCAATAGATTCTGGACAAGTTAAACTCAAAATGAAGTATGAGAAAAATGGCACTCCAGTAATTTAAAAAGGGAGGGAACGACAAAGTTAGGTAAAAAGTGAGCAGCACCAACAAGTAAGTAAGCAGGGCAATCTAAAAAGAGGAACTACAGTGATGGAATCAAATCAAAAAGGCTTAGGGCCAAAGTCAGTAGGACAAAAGTCTTTTTCTGAAGATCACACAGTTCAGGTTAGTTTGCGGTTAAGTCTTTGCCAAGAGTTCCGGACGAAGTTGGTCGGCAGAAAAGTTTGTTTAAAGAGTACAGAAGGACAAGCCCTTGGATTGGTGAAAGGTTTCACACACCTCACTGCGGCTGGACAAAACGAACAACCGGATTTGCACAGTACCTTTAAATGGAGAAGAAGCTGTAACTGAGGCGGATGTTGCTGGCAATTCCTGCAGGTTCACGGTTCCTGAAGCGACTGTTGGACTGACATGAAGTAGGAAGACTGGAGGGTCCTGCACTGCCCATTGAAAACCAGCAGCAGATCAAAGCAACAAATAAAAGGTGCGCTCCTTAAAACCCAAGCAGGGTTCGACCTTCCTGGATATCCTGTTCACTGTAGCTCTGTGCAGCAAATTCGACCAGAGGTCGGAGTCCTGGCTTGCAGTTTGGGTGAATTGGTTGGTCCCACCAGCTCAGGGGAAGAAGATTCCTGGTAGATCTCCTCTGTAGTTGGAGTCTGAAGATTCGGACTTGCAGCAGGGCTTCACTGGGTGGTTCAGTCGTTGTAGGGGTCGTCTTCTGTCAGCTCCTCATCGGTTCTTTCGTTCCAGTGGCGAATCTGCCTTTACAGACCCAGAGACCTGCTTGTTATGCACTTTTCCCCCATTCACACAGCCTGGCTGTCAATCACACAGCAGTGTGGCTGTTCTGGCGGGATAGTCACCTAGCCAATCAAACAGGAGTGCGACTTGGGTTACCAAGGGAACTCATGGAAGGGGTCCTTAAATCCCTCCCTCACATCCTGCCTACCCAGACTTTCAGCCGCCTAAGGAGGGCTTCTGTGTGGAAGCCCACGAAAAGACGGTGAATAAAGGAACCAAACCTGGTTTGGCGCAGAGTAAAACACGAGAAAGACATTTTCAAAAAGAAATGGTGAATAAACCCAGCAGGAACCGTATAAAAACGTACATGGTTTAGTGGGTTTAAGTTCGAGGCTACCAAGCTAGCCTAAAATACACCAAGGTTATTTAAGATAACCGTGGTAGGAAAAATAGGGTTGTTACCACTGCCACCAGCCAAGTCTTGATGAAAAGGGAGCGAAACAATGCTCCAAGCGAAACAGACAAAAAGGGATAAGTATTAACCCTTTCCAGTACTCTATGTAAGATAGTTTGTACTGGGTCTGTGGATTTAAAAAGACTAATAAAGTCAATGGCAACTTTACATGTTCTGGAGATAGTAGTCGGTCCCAGAAAATGGAGTCTGAGTTGGGAAGTCTAAAAGACAACCCTGTGTCACTGCACTGAAGGTGCTGTGTAACACACAGTAAAAAGATGATGCTTATGGAGTAGGTGAGGCTCCACAGTCTATGAACACAAGAAAATGCTCAACACATGCAGCAAAACACATGTAAGAGTGGGAAAAAAAGGCTCAAACTTTTATCAGGTGAAAAAAAAAACTCCTAGAAATCCAGCAAAGCTGCTGAGGGACTCAATAGGTAAGGGAAATTAGCCACTCTGAAGAATTCTCTCCATTGGCATGGAGAGAATGACTGGCAGGGGGCCCCTATATTCTATGTTACCCCACTTATGTCATGCCATTCTTTTATATGTACATATAATTCTATACTACCCTGCATCACTGTATGCCTTCCCATGCCATCCTTTTATGTTTCATTTCCTTCTGTGCTACCATTCATAACACCATTATTGTATGCAATTCCATGCTATCCTTTACACTGCATATCCTCCGACGCCACCCTTCATACCTATGTGCCATTCCATGCCATCCTTTCATATTTCATATAATTCCGTGCCACCCTTCATTGTTGTATGCTATCCCATGCCATCCTATATCCTCCAATGCCACCCTTCATCACTGTATGCCATTCCATGCCATCCTATTATGTTTCACATAATTCCATGCCACTATCCACTACTCCATGTTTGTATTCCATACCATCCTTTTTCACTGCATGTCCTCCCAGCCACCCATCAACACTATGTGCCATTCCATGCCATCCTTTCATATTTCATATAATTCCGTGCCACCCTTCATTGTTGTATGCTATCCCATGCCATCCTATATCCTCCAATGCCACCCTTCATCACTGTATGCCATTCCATGCCATCCTATTATGTTTCACATAATTCCATGCCACTATCCACTACTCCATGTTTGTATTCCATGCCATCCTTTTTCACTGCATGTCCTCCCAGCCACCCATCAACACTATGTGCCATTCCATGCCATCCTTTCATATTTCATATAATTCTGTGCCACCCTTCATCGTTGTATGATATTGCATGCCATCATTTTACACGGCATACCCTTTCATGCCACCCTTCATAACTCCATGCATTCCATGCCATCCTTTCATATTTCATTTAATTCTGTGCCACCCTTCATTGTTGTATGCTATCCCGTGCCATCCTATTATGTTTCACATAATTCCAACCCACTATCCACTACTCCATCTTTGTATTCCATGCCATCCTTTTTCACTGCATGTCCTCCCAGCCACTCATCATCACTATGTGCCATTCCATGCCATCCTTTCATATTTCATTTAATTCCGTGCCACCCTTCATCGTTGTAAGCTATTCCATGCCATCATGTTACACGGCATACCTACCCATGCAACCCTTCATAACTGTATGCCATTCCATGCCATCCTTTCATATTTCATATAATTCCGTGCCACCCTTCATCGTAGTACACGTTTTATAGTGATAATGTCGAATTACAAAATGTCGAAAGTCAAAATGTCGAAAAAGAATTACAGAAAAAATACATTTCGAATGCCCTTTTTTATTTTCTGTTTGAAATGGGGGGGTCCCCCTAACCCCTCCCTTTTTTAAACCCTTTTTTAAACGCACGAAAGCAACAAAAAAAACCATGTAAAATAAAAAATGACATTCGAAAAAAAACAATCGGCCATTTTTTGCAACATTTTTGTCATTCGACTTTTTGCAGTCGACATTATAACTGCACGCCGTTGTACGCTATTCCATGCCGTCATTTTACACGACATACTCTTCCATGCCACCCTTCATAACTGTATGCCATTCCATGCCATCCCTTCAGATTTCATTTCATTCCATGTCACGCGTCATTATGTTGAGCTATTGGATGCCATCGTTTTGCACTTCCTTTACTTCCATGCTTCAATGTTATTCCATGCCCTCCGTATACGCTCCCTGCCCTGCCATGTCACATATTCCATGCCCGGGTATACGCTCCCTGCCCTGCCATGTCACATATCCCATGCCCTCCGTATACGCTCCCTGCCCTGCCATGTCACATATTCCATGCCCGGGTATACGCTCCCTGCCCTGCCACGTATCCCATGCCCTCCGTATACGCTTCCTGCACTGCCACATATTCCATGCTCTCCGTATACGCTTACTGCCTTGCCATGTCACATATCCCATGCCCTTCGTATACGCCCCCTGCCCTGCCATGTCACATATTCCATGCCCGGGTATACGCTCCCTGCCCTGCCACATATCCCATGCCCTCCGTATACGCTTCCTGCCTTGCCATGTCACATATCCCATGCCCTCTGTATAGGCTTCCTGCCCTGCCACATATTCCATGCCCTCCGTATACGCTTCTTGCCTTGGTATGTCACATATTCCATGCCCTCCGTATAGGCTTCCTGCCCTGCCACATATTCCATGCCCTCCGCATATATGCCTCCTGACTTGCCATGTCACATATTCCATGCCCTCCGTATACGTTCCCTACCTTGGCATGTCACATATTCAATGCTCTCCGTGTAGGCTTCCTGCCATGTCACATCGCATTGATTTATGCCATTATTGATAATCCTTAAGAACTTCAATCTTTGCCACTTTATGCTTCTCCTTGGCACGCGTTGCCTCTTTATGCCACTAGGTGCCTGCCATGTGGTGGTATTCTGGGAGGGTTCCTGTGGAATGGGGGGTCTCCACCTTAAGCGTTCCCCAGCGAAGCTGTCTTAGTACATCCTTCCTGCACAGGTGAGCAGTGTATTGGGGCGGGGCTTCTGCGAGGGGCGTGGCTGCGAGTCCTACAGGTGCATTTGAGCCTCTTATACGGACCGCTTGCTAGAAAGGGTCAGAACGAAAGAGAAGGGCTAAGAGAAGGGGACAGAGACAGGTAAGGATATGGGGACTGGGATCTCGGTTGTATGGAGTGTGGGTGGACACCTGGTGTTCAAGTGCCAAGAGAGCAGCTTGCAGCGCCTGGCGCTCTAGCCACGCGGGGAGTCGGGCATATTCTTTGACGGATAGCGAGAACGGGGGGGGGGGGAGTTCTGGCGCTAGTACACCCCAGATTGCCCTGACATCTGTATGGGGGTAGACATTGGTTGAGTTAATCATTCGTGACATATTTGACACCTGGGCACTTTGTTAACGTGTCGAGTTGTGTTGCGTGTGAGTAGGGTGGGGCGGCAAAGGGGCAGTCATCAGTGCCATTCTAAGACCTTCAACATCCGGGGATGTTAACCCCCCCTTGATAGTTAGACATTGGGGGGTGAGTGGTTGGAGTAAAGTGGTGGGTGGGGGCCGCTAGGGTTATCTCATCCGAGACATGTGACACACTAAGAATTGAGGGGGGGTCGATTCCAGTTACGTCAACCGATGGGATCGACGTTGCGCTAGTTTGAGAAATATGCTTGGCCTTGGATCTCGACTTGTCCTAGGGCTGAGAGATGGACGAAGCGGACATGAGCTGCACGAGGGGGAAAGGGTTGGAATCAAGCACTCCATCAAATACCCGACCTTCTCCCGGCTTCCAGCCGAGGTACCGAACCTGGACCGGGAGGAAGGGGGCTGCCACTCTGCACTGTAAGGCCGTTCCGTGTAAGCAAACACACCCGAGAGGCGCGAAGGAGGGCAGGCGGGCAACTGGAAAGGGGCGCTGGCATTGAGTTGAAACAGATTTCAGTTTAGCTGCAATTGCTGCTGGGTGGTAAAATGGAGAAGTGTGCTTTGACTTTACTATGAACAGTTCCGGAATGGCCAGAAGGATTGCAAAAAGTAGAGGAACTGGTAACAGTTAAAAATTGAAGTAGTAGAACGCTGCTCCCAACGTTCCTGCTCACTTCGACCACTGCGCTGGCACCTGGAAAGGGGTGCAGGCACACGATGCTTCCCTGGCCTGCACCTGCCAAATGTTTAATTGTCCACTCTTTGATCGCACTGCTCTGCTCTGCCCTGCGGAAAGTCGAGTGAGTGCATGGGGACCATTGATGGAAACATGTCGAGAGGGGAGAGGGTACGGTTAACCATAGGCAAACATACGCCTAGATGTTAGTTGGGTCACACACATCCTTTAATATTAGTGTTTGCTTTGAGTCACCTGACTACTGAAACTGTGTTAAAGTGAGGTGGGGCGTTTGGCAGTGACCACTGTGGCTGGGTAGTACGAGCGGAGAGGGTAGCCATTATCAGTGTCAAGGTAGGTATTAAGACGGTTTTGGGATGGGAATTTAAAGGTGACCGCGCGAGAGGCTGGCCCCATTTCCCAGTGACTGTCCCCCAGGCTTAGCCCGGAGCGTGCATTCTAGCCAGAGACACATGAATGCAGATGACAAGGGCACGTCATGACACAGTGGCACTGACGTTTGGGCATTTCAGAGGCCAATTATAGCCATCGGTGTCTTCTCAGTAAAACAGGTTCCCGAACCCCCGCCGCAGGCAGGTGTTTTTTTAAAAAAAACTGACAGGTCTACGGTAGGACAACCTGGAATTTAACATGTGTGACCTAGAGAGGTTTAAATCATTACTTGGCAAACACGCATGTAGACACATACATCATACCTGTGAGATGTCAGTGAACAGCGTTTCGTTCCCTGGCGTGCTGTGATGCGCTTAATTCTCCGCGAGACTCAGATGCCAGACAACATTCATGTTTCTGAATAGCGCTTCGTGTCAGATTCCTCCCACGTCTAAGCACTTTCATACCAGGTGTTAGCATTTCGCAATGTAATGCTACTCAGTGTATCGGCTGCCTGGGAAGGATGAAAGGCTGAGTCGGTCCGGCCTGCAGAGATTGGAATCTGAACGAGCAAAGCGAACCTACATTGCCAGCTCCCCTGGTCCAAGTGCTATTACCCGGACTCACACTCGAGCTCTTACCACCCACTTCTCCCAGGGAAGCTAACTGCGTCCCCAAAAATACCAACGCCCCATTTAACCACTAAGGAAAACACATTCAGCCAGATGCTAGTTTAGGAAACGTGGTCCATTCCCCCGGCAGCACATGCTCCTTCCCACAGATGTTTCCATCCATAGCATATGCAACATTACAATGGATATTAATAAACTCCAGATATGTTGCAATGCCTTATGTATAATACATAATAATGTATTTCTCATATCGCACTATACGCCCATAGGTCTTAGAGTGCTGAAATACCAGGAGACATTCTCCCACAGAGTGATACGCAATGTATCGGCCTCGGAAGGATGAAATGCGGAGCTCTGGATTCAAGCCTGCCACAGCAGGCTGCACATAGATATTAGGGGCAAGCGCTTAGCGCACTGTGTGCTAACTGACCGGCATTTAGATCCCCCACTTAGAATACAGCCCCCAGCGTGTAAAACCCCAGAGAGGGTTCAACCCTCTCAAACACTTTACAGTCCGCAAATTCTTAATGTGTGTTTCACCCTCATATGTTGCTGTGCTTCAGGCATGTCACCCTCCCGCACTTGCAACAATTCCCCGAATGCTACTGTTGGCAGTATGATGGAATTCTCCAAAATTGGTAGTCTCCCCAGATTTTTCAGGGACCCACAATTGACAAGATTTTCCAAATGTTAATATCCCTAATAATAACTGTGACCGTCTTCCTCGATGTTTTCATTTCTCACATGTAACAGCTGTCCAGATATTAACAGACCCATGTCTGTAATGCATGACTAATGTTACAGGCACCCAGACGTTTCGACCTCCAAGTATGTTAAACTGCTTGAGATGGTCCAACGCCTATGTGAAGGTCGCAGCTGCCATCTTAATATTATTGAAAAAAGAAAAAAGATCCAGGAATTTGCGCCAAATTATAGGAATACGTGATTTTAATATATTGGTTTATGGTCGGATTGCGCGGCTGTTACAAAGAATCAGTGGAGTACCTTTGCTGAAAATGTTGGGGGGGGGGGTGCATGACATCTGAAGAAAAGGTGCCCCAGCCAAATGAATGGGGACAAAATGGTGTGCCATGAAAGTTTGGGGGGGGGACAAACACCCCACCCCCCCTAAAATTACACCCATGCAAAGTATGAACAGCAGACTTGACCCATCACTGTGGGACACTGTCTACAACCACGAGAGCCAGTGGTGGCTGTAACAAAGTATGACTAGTAGACTTGAACCATCACTGCGGGACACTTTCTACAAGCACGAGAGCCAGTGGCAGCTGTTACAATGTATCAATAGTAGACTTGACTCATCAGTGCAGGGTTCGTTCTACAACCTGGAGAGCCCATTGCACGGCTGTTACAAAGTATGAATAGAAGACTTGACCCATCACTGTGGGACACTTTCTACAAGCACAAGAGCCAGTGGCAGCTGTTACAATGTATCAATAGTAGACGTGACTCATCAGTGGAGGACACGTTCTACAACCTGGAGATGCAATCGCGCAGCTGTTACAAAGTAGTGATAGTAGATTTGACCCACCACTGTGGGACCCTTTCTACAACCATGAGAGCCAGTGGTGGCTGTTACACAGTATGAATAGTATACTTGACCCATCACTGTGGGACACTTTCTACAACCATGAGAGCCAGTGGTGGCTGTTACACAGTATGAATAGTAGACTTGGACCATCACTGCAGGACACTTTCTACAACCACGAGAGCCATGGCGGCTGTTACAAAGTAGGAATGGTAGACTTGACCCATCGATGTGGGACACTTCCCACAAACATGACAGCCAATGGCGGCTGTTCCAAAGTATGAATAGTAGACTTGGACCATCACTGCAGGACACTTTCTACAACCATGAGAGCCATGGCAATGTTACAAAGTAGGAATGGTAGACTTGACCCATCACTGTGGGACACTTCCCACAAACATGACAGCCAATGGCGGCTGTTACAAAGTATGAACAGTAGACTTGACCCATCACTGTGGACACTTTCTACAACCACGGGAGCCATGGCGGCTGTTACAAAGTAGGAACCATGGCGGCTGTTACAAAGTAGGAACGGTAGACTTGACCCATCACTGTGGGACACTTCCCACAAACATGGCAGCCAATGGCGGATGTTACAAAGCGTCACTGTAGGAAACATTGTTCAACTATGAAGCACAATTATATCATTATGAAATTGACCTCGTCACATGCACCACAGGTCAATGCTACTCTGGAGTGATATTTTGGCCCACTTTCCTTCTTCCTTTCTTTTTTTCTAGCCTTCTTCATTTTTTATTTTTTTGTATTTCTTACCTTTTAAATTATTTCGTTTTTTTTAACTAATTCCTCTAAATGATCTATTTCATTCATTTGTTTCTTTCCATTTACCCCGTCCTCATTTCATGTTTTCTTTCAATTGATTTCCTTCTCATTACTTCTTATTTTTTCATTCCTTTCACTTTGTTTCTACTTTTCATTCTCTTTTTGTTCCTTGTTTTACTTCTTTTCTTTGCTTGCTAGTTTTTCTTTTTTATATCTGTTTCCATCTTTATTTGATTATTGTGTTGCTTACTTTCTAATCTTTCTTTCCTTCTTTCATTGTTTATGTTTCTTTACTACTTTTTTGTTTACTCATTTTCATGCCCGTTCTATTTCCATGTCCTTCTTTTCTTCTTTTAGTTCGTTCATTTGATCACTCTTCCACTTCAACTTTTCTTATTTCCAGTCCACTGCCCCTTTCCTTCTTTCCTTCGTTCGTTTTTCACTACTTTCATTCCTTCTTTCTTTCATGATTTTTTTCCTTCTTTCTTTTCTTTTCTTAATTCGTTTTTCCTTCCTTCTTGTCGTCATTCCTTCATTCCCTTTTCCCAAGCTATTTCTTTTCTTTCCTTATTTCCATCTTTGGTTACTCTATTCAACCCGCTTTCCCTTCTCCAATTCTTCTTTCCAGTTTTCTTGCCTTCATTTTTATGGGCATTTCTTCTTTCCTGTTCTCTTTTCTTTCTTCATTTTTCCCTTCTTGTCTTTTCTTTCATGTTTTTCATTCTCTTGTTATCTTTCATATCCTTCCATTTTTTTCTTTCTTTCTTTCTTTCTTTCTTTCTTTCTTTCTTTCTTTCTTTCTTTCTTTCTTTCTTTCTTTCTTTCTTTCTTTCTTTCTTTCCATACTCATTTGTCCCTTTCTTTTTCTCCCCCTTTCATTACTTTTTCCCTTTCTTTCTTTTCCTGCTTTATTTTCTTCTTTCAATTTATAAAACACTAGTTCTACCATCTTCAATGTTCTTCCAGTAAGTGTCATCAATGTAATGATCTGGTGGTTGTTGCATTAGAAATGTTGATAACTCAAAATGAAATCCCTGCCAAACGTGTTTCTGAAATAACAGACCAACCTTACCTCCGGTCCATAGACATTATGATGAGAGTAATCCTGTATCAGCCCTTCCTATGACTAGTAGAAAATAATTCACACATATCCAACATGGCATCCGATCAAGGCTGGCGGTGTAAGATCTGAAGTAAGCCTTCTAGATGGCGCAATGGTGCACACTTTAGCAAACCCCTTTCCTATTGGTTCTTGCACCTGTCTGCATCCAGCCTGAATGGGTGAACATATGTTTTCTCTATGTGTAGTTGCATAAATCCTCGGCTAAACCAGTACTTGCCATCAGCGGTCATGTTTTTACTTCACATGTCCACATTTATCATGTGTTTATTCATTTTCTTTTGCTGTTGAAAATGGTGTATCAATGTGTACCCATGCGCATTTATTTTATTATATGGGTGCATTATTAACTACCCACACATATCAGCCAGAATACCCCGGGGAAGTGTTGTTTAACTCAAGACATGTGCTGGCTTTAATCAAATATGTCAATTCCTTAAAACATATGTTTGAACTGTAAGGGAGACATTTATTGATTTGCCCTAACTGTAGCATTAATATGTAACATTCTATAATTGGCTTTACAATACATTTAACAAAGTCACAATATTGAGTGCTGATGGGAGCACCAAATAAACTATTTGAATAACAATACAAATATTGATCATATCTTAGGATGATAGGGTAGGTTTTTTTTGGTCTCAATCTGCGGCACTACCCACAAACTAAATAAAGGAAGAATTTATTGCACGGTTCAAAGTGACTTTGCACTGCTGAAACGTGACTTTGCACTGCTGACATAAACCCTGATTCATGGAACTGTGCAAAGTTCATTTTTGCAGTGCAAAGTCAGTACAAAGTCACTTTTGCAGTGCACTAGAAACATACACGCTGCACAGATCCATGAATCAAGGTTTATGTCAGCAGTGTAAAGTCACGTTTCAGCAGTGCACAGTCACTGTGAACCGTGCAGAATAATGTCAATGAAATGGGCCTCAAGTGGCATAATCACACGTTTAAATTCTTCTTACATCATTTTGCATCTCATCGGTGATGTATAAGGAAATGTAAGAAGTTTGGAGAAACAATACTCACAACCCACATCTGTGTGTTGCTTCAGTTACATACAGAATGAGCTTTTACATTAATACTGGAGTGCTTAATTTGGAGCCCCTCCACCATCACCAATGAAAGCTCTAAAAACGAGCCCAAAAAATCTACATCAGACCCACAAGATGATGTATCAGTGACAATGTACACAACATGCACCACAAACTAAATATTCCTTGACCCCCAAATGGGGGAAGTGAAAAGGGAGAATTATAAAGCGCTTTGCAGTAACCAATAGGAAAGGATTTTGTTACAGTGTGAACTGTTGTCCTATGTAATTGGCTCCCTTCAGAGGTGAGACTTCCAGCTGCTATGCTATTCTAGGCTTGAAGAGTGCACCGAATGTGCCGCCAGTCACAGCAAGTGCCTATGTATCCTTGCTCTGATCATGGCATTTAGTGACAGGAACTATGCTTGGCACATTTGAATTGAAAAAAAAGCTCTGGTAAAGACTTCAGTTCGATACTTCAATACTTCAGATCTTCTTGTCGGTTCATCGTCCACTAGACAATTGCAAAGGTGGAGTTTGTGTTGTTTATCAGTTGAACAAATAAGAGAGAGGAGGAATGAGAGAAAGAGGGGGAAAATGAAAAAAAGATGGGATGATGGAAAGGACGGTAGAATTAAAGAGAGATAAAAATAAAGAAGAAATAAGCAAACACGTATACACGAAGGAGGAGTGGAATGATGAATGACAGTAGGAAAACATGAATGGTATAACGAAAAAAAATGGACTGACCTAAAGAAGGAAAGACAAGAAAGAAAGACCAACTAAAAATGAAGAAAAGACTGATGAAGTAAAGGAAACATTTGAACACAGGAAAGAAAAAAGGAAAGAACAAGAAGTGAAGAAGGTTTGTTCGAATGAATGAAAGAATGATAGAGAGATAACTAAAGTAAGAAAAAATAGATGTAGATGAATTGCAGCAAAGAACGAAATGACACATTAATGAAATATGGCACAACAAAAAGATTGAATGTAAGAAAGAATGAATGAACATGATATGCAATGAAAAAATGAAATGAAATGGAAAGGTGGAATGGGAATGAGATATATAGAAAGAAGAAACGAAGAAAGGAAACAGAACGTCAGAGGGAAGTGAAGAAGAAGGCAAATAAAAACGCACAACTAATGAAAAATGTGGAGACAGAAATGAAAATGTTAAACAAGAAAATAAAAGAAAACTGAAGAATGATCAAAAGAAGGCACGACAAGTGAAAAGTGGGTAACACTGCCATTGCAAAATAGCATTCTACAAGTTCACTACCTGTAAATACGCCAGCCTCAGACTTGTAGTATTGTGCTGTCCAGATGAAAAATGTTTCTTGTAGTCAAAGTCAAGTGCATTATTGATACTTTGTAATATGACTTATTCACTCTTATTGTTATACATATTGTCCTGCAGCTTCCAGTCAAGTCTAGTATTGCTACTTTGCAACAGCTGCCATGTTCAACAGCCTCAAGAGCAGCCCTCCAGTGGATTCTCGGGAGCAGCCCCCTTTCACACTGGAGGGCTCTTTTTGAGGGTATTGAACATCATTGTACAAGTCCTTTAGTGTCCCCCCACGTGCCAATGGTAATGACGTCAATGTTTGCGCGCAAGAGATGCGACCCCCCACAAATGTTATCATCTCAGCAAATGTTTCATTCCTCCAAATCTCTCGTTCCACCAACAATGTTACAGTCCTGCTGCTAGATGCTGTAATCCTTAAAGATATTACCATCTCTCATATGTTCCTAAAATCCTCAGATGTTATTTTTACCTCCCCAAATATGTGTACCCAAAGAGGTTATCATCTCCCGATTCCTCCAAGTGTTTCGATTTCCAGCGGCAGAGATGTTCCCAACTCCTTAAGTGCACCAGTGTTTCCTAATGTTCGGTGGGAGAGTCCTGAGCTGTAGCGGCCTGCTTCACTTTTGGCAGGAAATTCTAGTAAAGCATCGAGACGACACCGTGACTGATAAGGGAATCCCCGCTTTCCTCGCGGAGTAGGAGTGTGGTGGTTGGACCGCGCTGAGAGGAGAACTGATTCCCTCATAGCACCTTTCTGAGGTGTGATTGTTTAGGTGTCAGATCCATCTGGATTTAGTGCTTCTGATGAGGAAAGCTTTCTTGTCTGGAACCTGTCCTCCACATGAACATTTGGTGCTATATAGCTCCCGAAGCCACCCCAGAAGTCTAAAAGCCCCACTATGCATGAGACCTGTGTCGGTGACGCTGCCATGCACCACGGTGGAATTGAACCATTGGGTTCTGTACGTTGAGACCTTTGCACCATTGAAGACGTGTGCGCAGTTCCCTTTCTGTGTACTTCTCATGAGACATTTTAGTTGTTGGCATAGCATCATAAAGTTTAACAAAGACCCTGAGACCGCACCGGTGAAGAACACATTTTCCATTGACAGCCTTTCTGTGTAGACCTTTATCCTCTGACTTGAATATTAACCATCTCTGTACTATTTCATGCCCACTTGCCATGTGGGTCACCCACCACAGATCTCTGACTTTTACAAAAATTCATAGACTCAAGCTCGGCTACAGACTAGTGAGGGACATCGCATGGTAAGGAATATTCAGTCAAAGGAATTCTCAAGTGCCATGGTTTAAGAGGAATGCTGGGAAGCCTGAGGGTTCAGCCTTGCTACCAAAATTCTCATCATGTTTTATTGTGAATCCCTCCTTTGAGTTTAAAGGTAGAGTTGCGTATGCCGGGATAAAAGGGCTTAAAGTAGAATCTTCTTTGAACCTGCCCTTCTCTTCATGAAGGCTAAAGGCCAACCTCTTGGTCTCGTTGGGAGTTTGGGCGGCAGCTCAGTCTGACTCTCCTGCCATTACAATACCTCAATTCCACTCACGGGATACTCTGAAGCTGTGCCCAAGGCTAAAAACAGGTTATGCGCTTTGGTGAGGTTCTCTACATCAAAGCCACATTTGTTCAGTGCTGAGAAGCGCATGCAGTAAGTCAACAGTGGAATTTGAAACACATTAGGACTGACCGTAAAAAAAGATGTGAGCCCAGGCAAAAAAAATAACTTTAAAAAAACCAGTGCACACATCTAACGAAATTCTGCCATTCGGCGCTGCAGCTGAACCTCTTTCCTTGACGTTCTTGGGGCAGACAGACACTGGTCATGATGAGAGACATTTGGAAAGACAGAACTAGACTAGAATCAGCTGACCAATACCGTCTCACTGTACCCCCAGCCCCTTGTACCTCCTCACGCATCTGCTCCTTCCAACCCTTCACCCCCCTCCACTGGAACTCCCTTCCTCTCCCTATCCGTTCCGCCCGTACCGACCCATCTTTCCGCTCCTCCCTGAAAGCCCTTCTTCTCCACTCCACCCCCGACTCTCCTTCCCTACTTCTCCCCCCATACCCTGCCCCCTTCCCCTCCCTGCCTCCCCATCCTCCCGATGACCATATTGGATGCTGTAACTGCCCAAGGGCGTTAAGACCTCCGGGATCTTCCCCCTCCCCTTTCCCCCCCCTCTCTCGAGCAAATAGTTCTGTATACTGTACCACTGGTTTGTTTCGAAGTTTGTAAATATGCTTCTGTTTTTTTGTACTGTTGTTATAATGTAAAGCGCTTTGGAGTACAGCGCTATATAAACTCAATAAACATAAACATAATCGTTGTCAATGGATGATTCATCTATCATATTTAGTTGCTAGTTTTGGGGTACGTCCACCACGTCCCTTCCACGGCAGTGTCACCGGTCAGATTTTTCCATTATTAGAGGCCAGAGAGACTGTAGTACACCAGAAAACTCTTGAAAGAGGAACAAACAAATTGTGATCAGTCCTTTCAACACTCCTGGAGAAATCACATCTCCAGGCATTTTAATGGTGGCTCCTTGGTGGCGTTTCAGAGCCACCCAGAAGGAATCACGGCAACATATAGAGATTTGTGGTGCGTGCACAGCTGTGGATAATGCACACTTTGTTATTTTCGGTGTGTTTCCGCTGAATGTTACATGCCAGACGCGGGGTGTTTTCTCCTGATGCCAAGTTAGGGGACATGGGCAGGAGGAGAAGAAAGTGCGCGCCCTTCAGTAGAATGAGAGCACCCCATCTGGGCCACTGCACAGCCTGCAGAGATACACAGACGCCCTTCGCTCCTCCTGCTCCACCAGCCCCCATGTCCCCACGGGGGCAGTCACCAGGAGCTAACATGCGTGTGGTCTGGTAGACAGGAGGAAACTGGTAATGTCTCAAGAATGATGCCTCCACAATAGCTGTGGGCGGGGCCATCACTTTCTGGCCACCTGCACTGGACAGGCACCAGGTGCGATCCTGCAAGTGGCCAGGGCAGCTGCACATTAAGCAGAGGTTGTGCTGAACACCTATGCGCCCGGATCCAACTCAACAGCACTGAGAGAGGGATCCGCGCGCAGTGACAGAGCGATCTGCGCAGTGACAGAGCGATCCGCGCAGTGACAGAGGGATCCGTGGAATGTAAGTGACGAGGTACTATCAAGGAAAAACAAAGCCCTAAACTCAGAGGGCAGTGACAGACTCATGATATTGCACACATGCCACAGGGACCGACAACCAATGACAAACTCATATCCATTCCTTCACAGCACAAGGATCAGAGGGCAGTGACAGACTCATGACAACCAATGACAAACTCATATCCATTCCTTCACAGCACAAGGATCAGAGGGCAGTGACAGACTCATGATATTGCACACATGCCACAGGGACCGACAACCAATGACAAACTCATATCCATTCCTTCACAGCACAAGGATCAGAGGGCAGTGACAGACTCATGACAACCAATGACAAACTCATATCCATTCCTTCACAGCACAAGGATCAGAGGGCAGTGACAGGCTCATGTCAGTACACACGTCACAGGGAGTAGTGACAAAGTCAGATCCAAAAGCTCAAAGCACAAGAAGCAGCGAGGCAGTGACCAGTTTGTGTCAGGGCAACCCTGGCACTGTATTACAACAAAGTGAGAGTCTCATATCCGGACAAAGTTGACCCAGTGGTCATGGAACAGTGACAGGCTCATATCAGTGCATCTATTAAGCAGCGATCAGTGTGACAACGGTATATAAGTTCTGCTATGACAGGGAGAAGTGACAGACTTATATCGCTGCTGCTGCTGCTGATATGCAGGGCCCAGAGAGACAAAATTATACCCGTACAACCATGGGTGCAATCTTTTAATTTGTATTAAGAGGGCAGATACCATTTTTTACCTGACCCTGACTATAATCAAGAAAGTGAAGTGAGGGCGCCCAACCACCCCTTGAACGGTTTTAGGGCATCTCACCTCAAATAAAAGGGCCGGAACAGTAATTTTAAATCTCATTCTTTAGAAGTAATTGGAGAAAGGGATAATGTTTACGGGCAGTTCTGAACAGTTGAGATCTCAGCAACGGTCAGTCAACCTGCTGAACTAACCTTCCAGCTTTGTGCTTTAACGCGCATCATTCAAATATCAAAGAATTCCCCGCTGGATGTCCATCTCGGATACTGGTCAGTTTCACTAGGCCTCTAACAGTGCACCACCCGCAAAGGGCTTACAGGTCAATCATGTGTCATCTCCAGTAACATCCACACTGCACACTGTCTCTCATGCCTACAGCAGGGCACTTCAGGGGTTATTAGCCACTATTCTAAATAGCAAAGTGCCATCTGCCCCTTCGCCCCCCTCTCCCCCCGTATACTGTGCTCTTGCGAGTGCAGCTATCACACAGATAAGAGAACAGTGACAGCCTCAAATCAGAACAGGTGATGCGGAAGATCGATGACAATGACAGAATCATATCAGTGAAGCAGTGGAAAAGGGATCAGAGACCAGTGACAGACTGCTGTCTGTACAGCTGTGCGAGTGGCAGGATCATATTGCACCTGTGGCATAACGATCAGAGACCAGTGACAGACTGCTGTCTGTACAGCTGTGCGAGTGGCAGAATCATATTGCACCTGTGGCATAACGATCAGAGACCGGTGACAGAGTAAGTTCAGTAGAGCTGTGCTTGTGATAGGGGATTGGGGCCAGTGGCACAATGATATCACTACAGCTATCGCACAGGGATCAGAGACTAGTTAATCATATAATTACAGCTGTTGCATAGGGACCACAGACTAGTGACAAAATAATATCAGTAAAGCTGTCATATAGGGATCAGAGACTAGTGACACAATAATATCAGTAAAGCTGTCGCATAGGGATCAGAGACTAGTGACATAATAATATAATTACAGCTGTTGCATAGGGACCAGAGACTAGTGACACAATAATATCAATACAACTGTACCTGTGACCAGGGATAAGGGACAGTGTGAGAGAATGCTGTCACTACAGCTATCACATCGGGATCAGAGACTAGTGACACAATAATATCAGTAAAGCTGTCGCATAGGGATCAGAGACTAGTGACATAATAATATAATTACAGCTGTTGCATAGGGACCAGAGACTAGTGACACAATAATATCAATACAACTGTACCTGTGACCATGGATAAGGGACAGTGTGAGAGAATGGTGTCACTACAGCTATCACATCGGGATCAGAGACTAGTGACAAAATAATATCAGTAAAGCTGTCATATAGGGATCAGAGACTAGTGACACAATAATATCAGTAAAGCTGTCATATAGGGATCAGAGACTAGTGACACAATAATATCAGTAAAGCTGTCATATAGGGATCAGAGACTAGTGACACAATAATATCAGTAAAGCTGTCATATAGGGATCAGAGACTAGTGACACAATAATATCAGTAAAGCTGTCATATAGGGATCAGAGACTTGTGACACAATAATATCAGTAAAGCTGTCATATAGGGATCAGAGACTAGTGACACAATAATATCAGTAAAGCTGTCATATAGGGATCAGAGACTAGTGACACAATAATATCAGTAAAGCTGTCGTATAGTGATCAGAGACTAGTGACACAATAATATCAATACAACTGTGCCTGTGGCCGGGGGATTAGGGACAGGGACAGAATGGTGTCACTACATCTATTGCATAGGGATCAGGCACTACTGACCTAATGATATAATTATAGCTGTTGCATAGAGATCACAGACTAGTGACAAAATAATATCAGTAAATCTTGGGTATGGGGATCAGTAACTAGTGACACAGCACTATTAGTGCAGCTGTACCTGTAAAAGGGGATTCAGGACAGTGACAGAATTATATAATTACAGCTGTTGCATAGAGATCAGAGACTAGTGACACAGAAATATCAGTCAAGCTGTCGAATAGTGATCAGAGACTAGTGACACAATAATATCAATACAACTGTGCATGTGGCTAGGGGATTAGGGACAGGGATTAGGGAAAGGGACAGAATGGTGTCACTACAACTATTGCATAGGGATCAGAGAATACTGACCTAATGATATAATTACAGCTGTTGCATAGAGATCAGAGATTAGTGACACAATAATATCAGTAAATCTCAGGTATCGGGATCAGAGACTAGTGACACAATAATATCAGTGCATGTGTACCTGTGACAGGGGATTCGGGACAGTGACAGAATGATATAATTACAGCTGTTGCATAGGGATCAGAGACTAGTCACACAGCAATATCAGTAACGCTGGCATATAGGGATCAGAGACTAGTGACACAATAATTTCAGTACAGCTGTTCCCGACGCAGTGGATTAGAAAGAAGGGCAGAGAGATATCACTACAGGTATTGTTGATATATTACATCCGTTGCATAGGGATCAGAGACTAGTGACATAATATCAGTTACACTGTAATATAGTGATCAGAGACTAGTGACACAATAATAACAGTACATTATTAGGGAAAGTGACAGAATTATATCACTACAGCTATCGCATAGGGATCTGAGACTAGTGACACAATGATATAAATACAGCTGTTGCATAGGGATCAGAGGCTAGTGACACAACAATATCAGTACAGCTGTGCCTGCACAGCGGATCAGGGACAGGGACAAAATAATATCACTCTACCTATCACATAGGGATCAGAGTCTAGTGACACACTGATATAAATGCAGCTGTTACATGGGGTTCAGAGACTAGAGACACAATAATATCAGTACAGCCACTAGTGACACAATAATATCAGTACAGCTGTGCCTGTTGCAGAGGGTTAGGGACAAGACAGAATGATATCACTACAGCTATCGCATAGAGATCAGAGACTAGTGACACAATGATATAATTACAGCTGTTCCATCGGAATCAGACACTAGTGACACAATAATATCACTAAAACTGTCATTTAGGGATCAGAGACAAGTGACACAATAATATCAATACAACTGTGACCAGGGATTCGAGATGGTGACATAATTATGTCACTACAGCTATCGCATAGGGATCATGGACTAGTGACACAATAATATCAGGAACGCTGTTGTATAATGATCAGAGACAAGTGACACAATAATACCAGTTCAGCTGTGCCTGTGGCATAGGGTCAGGACCAATGACAGAATGATATCATTAGAGTTGTGAAATGGGGCTCTGAGACCAGTATCAAAATTATACCAGTAGAACTGTAGCAGGGCAGAACAAGGACAGTGATAGAATTACATCTGCACAAGTGTGGAAAGGGTTTTAGGACAGTGACAGAACGAAATCAGTACAGTTGTAGAATAGGAATGAGAGATCAGTGATGACAGAATGATATTAGTGCAGCTGTCACAGAGCGAATCAAGGACACTTATAGAACCATATCATTAAATATGTGAAATGGGGATCGGGACAGTGCCAGCATGTTCTCAGTACATGTGTGGAAAGGGTTTTAGGTCAGTGATAAAATGTTATCAGCACTAGTGTAGAATGGGGATGAGGACAGTGACAGAATGTACTCAGCACAGGTAAGAAAAGATATCAGGACAGTGACAGAATAAATCAGTACAGCTGTAGAATAGGAATCAGGGACCAGTTACAGAATTAAATCTGCATATACTTGTAAACTGATCCGTGCATGTAGACCATTTCTAACTGAAACTAGCTGCATTACTCTAGCTAATGCACTCATCATATCCAAGCTGGATTACTGTAATGCTCTATATGCAGGATCTAACAAATATATCCTTGATAAACTTCAAACTCTCCAAAATAACGCTATTAGAGTAGCTTTAAATATTCCTAATAGAGCTCATATCTCCACCTGTAGAAAAAAACATCCATTGGCTAAAAATCAAAGATAGGATTTCCCTTAAAACCCTCTCCCTCACCTCTAAATGTCTTAACAATATAGCGCCCCCTTACCTAGCAAACAGAGTCAACAAGAGAATATCAAACCGTCCCACTAGAATGTCCAATGCCTACACTTTAGTGGTGCCTAGATACAAAAAGAACACAGCTGGCGGCTCCAGCTTTCCGGTCATAGCTGCTCAAACCTGGAACAGACTCCCTCTTGATCTTAGAATGGACCAACCCTATCCCAGTTTCAGGCGGAAAGTCCTCACCTGGATACGCTCCAATGACACTTAGCTTGACCCCCTACTGCCACTTACCCTCGAGACCCTGATGTTTGTAATTAGATTAATTTCTCTCTGCATCTTGCTTTATCTGCATTTTTCATATTCGCTTGTACATGTACCTTGTTTCTATTTTTACTGCATAAATGCATTTTCCTGTAACCAAGTTCTCAAGTATCCTTGTACTGTCCGCGCCCAGCTACCCTTTTTGGGTTTGGTTTTGCGCTATACCAAATAAACAAACAAACAAAACAAACAAACAGTACAGCTGTTCCTGCGGCAGAGAGCAAGAACAGTGACGGACTGCAATCAGTCCAGATATGGCAGAGGGATCAGGGACCAGTGCCAGAAATATATCCTTGAGCTGTGGCACTGAGGTTAGGAAAAGTGAGAGAATATTAGAAGAGCTGTGGAACAGGTACCAGAGACTAGTGGAAGAATGATACCGGTGCAGCTGTAGCAGGCCGAGTCAAGGACAGTGATAGAACAAAATTAGTACATCTGTGAAATGGGGCTCGAGGTTGTGCCAGAATGGTCTCAGTACATGCGTGGAAAAGGTTTTGGAACAATGACAGAATGATTTCAGTACAGCTGTAGCAGGAGATCAAAGAGAGTGATAGAATGATAGCACTGATGTGGAATGTGTACCAGTGACCATTGACAGTATTATTGGGAGGCAGGTAAATACTTCATCCATATCTTCTTCACTGCACCCAATCCAACACTGCACAGCTAAGAAGCATTACTCACTCAGACAACCATATCCCCTTTCCCAGGCAGGTACAACAAGACATAGAGACAATCTGAGCTAAAGATGGCAACATCGAAGGTCACTCTACTTCATACACAGTCCTCTAACACATGACTTATAATTGAAAGACACTGGCTATTCATTAGGTGCCAGCGGAAGATAGGAACCTTGTGGTACTCCCTAAAAGCACACACGGACCCAAGGCCTAGAAGATATGGATTTCCAAGCTCATGGTCTAAGGAATGAGGATATTAATTTCTTTAATGAATAGAAGACAGTTCATGGGCCTCTCTCCCCATGCTACTGTCTGGTGCATATCTTGATGACCTGTCAGATGTCCAAGGTTGGGTATCAAGAAGCCAAATATTGAATCCGTTAGTGTCATGCCGCCCACCATGTAGTATGCCGGTCAATTACTTTTCCTAGAAGTGATGTATGTTTACTTTTTATCAATATTGGGATGGTCTCAGGAGGAGCCATCAGATATCATTTATCCAATTAACTGTATAATGCATATTTAATCGGTATGTAGCCACATCCGTTTGCCAATTCCCATTCCCATAGATTTTGTGCAATTGTGATGATGTATGACAAAAGTATATTAGTGCCATCAGAATCAACATGCAATACAGCTGTGTACCCAGTAAAGAAGGCTATGGGGGCATCATGGAGATTCGTACAAGATCTATGCCACTAAAAAATGTTGTCGAGTCAGAGTTTGTCTTAGTGCCAAACCCAGCTATGATATTATATAACATCCCATCGAAAGCTAATCATTTCACAGTGATCGATTTAAAAAAAAATGCTTTCTTTTCAGTTCCCCTACACCAGGAGCCCCATTGACTTACCGTGGAATTAAACTGAAACATACTCAGTTATCACAGGGGTATTGTGATTCACCCTCGGTCTTCAACCGAGTGTCACAGATGGACATGGGAAGCATAAAACTTGGCAGTGCGGTCATCCAGTACTTGGATGACATATTGGTGTGTAACACCACAGAAGAAGAGTGCAGGCGAGGTTCAGTGAAGCTAATGACAGTATTGGCAGAGTAGGGATATAAGGTGGGACAAAAATAAAATGCAATATTGTCAGTATGAGGTCCTATACATAGGCCCAATAATATCAAAAGAAGGAAGGAAGAAACACCTGAGAGAGCAGAAGCAATAATGAAAAGATGCAGTCCAGAGACAGTGAAAGAATTACAGCAATTCATAGGCCTTTGCAATTATTGTACAGCATGGGTCTTCGACTAAAAAACATGTTTCTGGCCACTTTTTAACGTACTGAAAGAAACACAAAGGGACAAAATGGACACAGCATGGGCAGGTGAAATGATATATGCTTTTGTTGAGTTCAAAACAAGCAATTAGCACAGCCCCAGTGTTAGTAATCCTTGATTATAATGAAGATTTATATTTGTTTTCCCATTCAGATGGATGGAGTAGTAATGACAGCTGTCCTTGCAGAGAAAACTACCATTGGACACAAACAACTAGAATCTTATAGTGGGATTTTAGACCTAGTAATGCGAGGCCATTATCCATGTGAGCAAGCATCAGCAGCAGCACTTTCGCAATTGAGAAGTCCACCAGCATAACTATGGGCTGTGCAGGAAAAGTGATTGTCGAGCATGCTCTTTTTGCTATTCTTGAAAAGCCCAAAAGCACTGTAACAACACAGAGAGCATCTGGTTATACGGTTATTATATCAAACCCCTCAATCAAAATTGTCAGGTGTTGAGTGGTAAACCTGGATAGATTCATAGCAGAATCAATGAACGAGGGGGAGCATGTGCACCATTGCACAAACTATACTGAATATCATGATGAGGTACACCATGTTAAAGAAAAGGCACTTGGAGGGGGGCAACTCTCTTTCTTGATGGGTCCTCATCGATCAATCAGAGTATAGGTGAGAGGCACAGGGGGACAGCACTGGTGAAAGCAACATTGAATGACAGCTTTGAGACAGTGACAAGTGTAGGATTGCTGGCACATTTCACAGCTCAAGCATCAGAGTTGGTAGCATTAATATTAGCAGTTGAAGCACATGCAGGTGAGGCAGTAACGGTACACTCCGCCCATGTGACATAAACAATACATGCAGCACTGTCACCTGGGAAAAGGAAGGGCTTCCTGCGTGAAGACTGAACACTAGTACATCATGCACCATTACTAGACAAGCTCGCAGATACACTCACACTCCCATCGGCTACCGCTGTGGTGAAGTGTTTATCAACAGGTGCAGATGCAGCAGGGGGTTACGAGGAAAACAGATGAAAGCATCGAACAACCTAACACTGTCACCTTATTAAGATAACCTTTGCTTTACCCCATTGACTGAATATTATGAAGGAGTTTCGTCAGAAGATGGCATTAACCTCTTTTTGAGGGGTCATTCTTCATAGAAGCTGCCACCCCATCTGCAGTAAAAATAGGAGGACACTTTGCCTGGATGAACCTCCATGACATTAAGCTGTACAAAGGAGACATCCCCTTGTCTGCAAAAACTGAACCTGAAGGTGAAGGTGAAGAAAAAGTTTGGTGATCTCAAACCTGAGCTGTGACAAGAGCCAATAAAAAGTGACAGCAAGAATAACAGAAATAGAGATAAAAACATTTTTTGCAAGAGAACCTTTTTCCTAGCTGGCGTTCGTTAAAGGAGGCACTTGTGTTGTTTCAATCCTTTCATTCCAAGTGAAACATTATTTTCTTTCAGGAACCTGAAACGTCGAACCAGCTGTTATACTGTGTAGAAACAGAAAAGCACTTACAATGTCTATAACACTTCATTTATATGACTAACAAAGGAGCCCTGATAAGAAAAAGGGCAGAGCATTTTCTTTGATAGAACCATGCATATACCAAATTCAAGCAAATATTCTCTCAGCACAAACAGGAAACATTGTCCCTAGTTAATTACAGAAGTTAGATTTCCTGACCTTTATGGTTGTGTGATCATCTATAATACAGATAAACCAGTAAACATGAGCATAACCCCCGAGAAATTCTCTGAAGTGAGCACACAGATAAAAAGAAGTGCGCTAGATGACCCAATGTACATGAGTAAATATATGGATGAATCGCACGATTTACCAATAGTCTGTGGTATCAGCATATGTGCAAAGTGGGGAGCGAGACGTCTGTTGAGAGCTGTTTTTTTGCTCTCTCATACCTTACGCCATGAGTGCATCCAGGATATTCGTAGCCACAGAAATACATGTATACAAAGCACATTGCGTAACACACTTAGCACTTTGCACCACTAGGGGAAATTTGAAGGAACAGCGCCACACTGTGATGGATGACAAAAAAAAGGTTCCATCATGAGGGCAGTTCTATAAAAATGAAAGCAATGATGGATGATGCCAAAACAAAAATAAGGTGATGAAGTAAACCCTAGATTGATCCAATAAAGGAGATGTCAAGATGCCAGAACATAAGTTACTGCAAAGCACAAATACAGCAGGAAAGGAGATACCAGGTGCTAGGTCTCAGGAGGATATCTCACGGGCAACGTGCTTGCTTTTGAAGAAAGATGACACGGAGCAACACAGGTTCGATCGCCAGGTCCACGCTTGGAAACCTCTGGGTATTAAGCCTGCAATAAATAACCAATCATATCATATAATATCATAGGAAAGACCTCAGTTACTAATGTAAGGACACATGTACACATCAGTAGGAAGGGTCGAAGGGATGATGGGTTGTAAGACGCAAGCACTCCTAGCAGGACTCATAGAGGGTGTGCAGAATGTAAACTATGGGTGGCACAAAGAATGAACTGGAAGTTCCAACTTGCTCACATGGGAAGAGGATGAAGCAGAATCCATACCCATAATACCACTGAAGACTACCATCATATGCTTCAGAAATGTGGGCCCAATAAAAGTAGGGGAAAACCAAGGATGCAAACACGTCTTTGGTGTGCCTGATATGAAAATAGGCACAGCTCTATTAACAGACCACTACTGGGCCTGTGGTTCAAAAGTCTACATGCAGCTTCCGCCCAAATTGAGGAGGACTATGGCCCTGGTGGTCATAAGCTCTCCATCCTTAGTAGTATCCCAGAGTGAGGTGCAGATTGGTGATTTCCCCCAGATTAATCCACACTTAAGAAATAATAGGTCCCTCACCCTCAAACGAAAAAGGGGAGTAACTATTTCTCAAGCAAAATGGACAAGTCATGTAACAATATATCTGACAAGCATACCATGTGAATGGGAGATCTCTAAGTGCATGCCCAATTCATGTGATGAAAGAAGAAATGTGTGAGGTCATGTCCAAGGAGAGTGGTACAGACTGGAGCAAGTGGGCGAGCCATAACCATGAACACTGACCTGACACATTCACACCACATTAACACTGTGTCTAAATCTTGCTACCTACACCTCCACATTCTTAGATGCATCTTCCCTTACCCCTCCTCCCCTCACAGAGTCACTGCAATCTTGTCCATAGTCCTCTCCCGCCTAGTCTGCACAAGCTCCCTCTACCTGGATGCCGCTGCTTATAAAGTCAGGAAGCTTCAAATGGTCCATAATTCTGCATCTAGGCTCCTCCTCACTTCCAGCCCCAGAGAGCAAATTAACACCACCCTCCATGTCCTCCACTGGCTCCAGGTCAGAAGATGGGCCACTTTCAGTGCCATATGCATCATGCACTGTGCCCTCGGCAAGACAGGCCCAGAATCCCTTCAACAGAAAATCACTTGCTACCAACCCAACAGAAACCTGTTTTCAGGCACTGCACTCCTCCCAGTCATCCCCACTTTCAAATCAACTAGACTAGGAGGATCTTCCTTCTCGATCCAAGCCCCCCTATTTGATGCTTACCATCCGAAGCATAGAGGACCACCTGGCATTCCCCCTACTACCCTGACATTCCCTATCCTCTTTAGCTAGCCGGCCGCTTCAGGTGGCGGGGCCAGAAAGGAACATCCATGTAAATCGCTGAATGATGGTAAGAATAATCTAATAATCTCCAGCAGAACACAGGAGAGAGGGATATATACGATCTGCTCGCAAACGTTTTGTTCACATGAAGACTGCCCTCAGTAAAACTGCTCAGGACCCCGTTTTGACCGTTCATTGAAAATGGGGGCCCAAGCAATTTTTGTTCCCAACCTACATTGTAAAGAATGCAGAGGACACCCCTGCAACACCCAAGGCTGAAGATACTTGAAAATGAGGAGCGGGTAACACCCCTGCAACCCCTGCCTCTCATGTTCAAGTAAAAATGTCAAAATGAAAGTAAAAAGTAACACCTATAATTAGGTCAGAAAGACCTTATGACCAAAAATATATGACCAAATTGGGTAATTCCTGAGAGAGTCCATGCTACTTCCACGAAACCAAGAAGCCAACCAGAGAATACAAGTACGCATTATACTCCATGTTTATGGAAGTTAGCCAAAGGCAAGACCACTCACCCGCACACATCTGCAACCATACACAACTCCCAATGACACATTGCACAACACCTCTGCCATTAGAATTCAGCTATACACAACAAAAATAATTTGGAT
Source organism: Ambystoma mexicanum (assembly GCF_040938575.1). Classification (NCBI taxonomy): domain Eukaryota; kingdom Metazoa; phylum Chordata; class Amphibia; order Caudata; family Ambystomatidae; genus Ambystoma; species Ambystoma mexicanum. The sequence goes on from NC_090934.1 coordinate 197,517,500, forward strand.
AATGAATAATAATCAATACCACTACTCTTGGATACTCTCATGTCAATGTCAGAGCTCTCATCCACTTGCCACCACTATATGGGTAGCTAGTAGGGACCTAGGCTTCCCTACCCAATTTAGCTTGTGCCAAATGCACACAGACGATGGTACCCAAAGGGTGTTCACCTACAGTGATTTGAGGCCATACCAATAGAATAAAGGCGCTATACAAAAGACAAATTACATAACATTACACATTGAAGTCTTGCGTGCACCTGGGTACAGGTTGCTTTTGTAAGGTTTTGTTAAGCTGTCTGTGAAGGTGCAAAGTGTGTCATTACAGCTGTAGAGATGGAACTCAATGATGTTCCTACATTCAAGTTGGTGTGAGCCTAAGTTCTTTTGGAGTGATTCAAAGAGGAAAGTATTTAATGATGGATCCGAGATGCTAGCTGGTTTGACCTGTACTGTGTGCTGGGGGCTTTGGCTGTGATATACATTAGAAGTGCAAAGTATTCAGTCCAGGCAAGGGCGATAGGAGTGAAGTATGGTCAAATAGGTGCTGCTGATAGGATTAACCCTTGTGTGTTATAGTATGTTACTGTCAAATTATGTAAGGTGTTATTTGTTGCTATAGTTTATTTTATGTTATGCTATTCTATGTTATGCTATATGCGCTCTGAAAACTGTCCAATAATGAAAAAATCAGCCCCTTGGCAATGATGCTAGAAAACATGTCTAACGGTGAAATGAGTTTAAGGTAAACAAACTAAAATGTGAGAGATACACAGAGAGCTATCACAAAGGGCCAGTAACAAGAAGTTCTTATGTTTTTTTTGTTGTAAATTTGTGTAGGAAAATGGGAATAACATTTCATTGGCCAGTTGTAAGATAGCTAAAACAGCTACCCCAATTCCAATTCAGGATGTCCCACATTTAGGCATTTGCATGGGAATTCCCCCCCGCCCCCCACCCCAGGTATCGAAGAGATCTGATCAGAGGATAATGCTGGAGCTAGTTTTAGATGAAATAAGTGCCTCTGAGGTGAAATACATTTAATTCTACGCTGCTGTCCACTGGGAGGCAGTGTAAAGTTGCCAGGTCTGGTGTATTATGGTCTCTGTTTTTGAAGAAATTACATATTGGACTGAAGCTGGTATCAAACAAGACATATGTAGGCTTAGGCTTTCTGTTGAAGCTTGAGAAAAGTACGTAATCTGATCCAAAGTATTATACCACCACTGCACTCTGTCCATGTGGTGTCTCACTATCATCTCCTCTTATCATGAGGGGTTGAGTTGTAAACAGTCTGGTTCACCCATTGATCAAGGGTGAGAAGATAAGTCCTGACATGGTGACATGCCAACAAAACGTCTGCTACGTTAATGAGAAGCACATTGTAAAAGGCCATGTCATGAGCCAAGATTAATGCCATGAGATGGAGAATTCATACAGTGGATAGCATTGGTGATAACACTGAGACGTGTGGGCCACCATAGATTACAGCTTTAAAGTCTGAGCAACAACGAGGATAGGATTCCTCCATATCAAAAGCGGATGACCGTCCCCATCAAACTACTCTGGTTCTTTTTTCTATTCTGGGTCTGAAACCTTCCAGTACTGAAGGAGTGCATTGCACGTCACTGCTAGGAGATCATAATTAATTTGTTTGTCTCAGCAATATTTTGAATTTGAGGAATAAACTACTACTTTGTGCATTTTGCCCTCACCTGCTCCCATGTATGAACATAGATACATACTAAGAAATCTTCAGTGAACTGTCAGTTAAACACTAAGAATAATATAGCCATCATTAAGATTACAAATGCTGTGTGACACAAGTAGCCCACAAAGTATTTTACACTTATAGAAAGTAGGAGCTTTGAGGACACGTAGATAGGGTACACATGCAATAGGCATGAAGAGCACACAAAAGACACGAAGAACACTAACATGACAGAGAGAAAACAGAAGTGCCACCATTACTCTGGCCAAAACCTGCAAGTCCTCAGTTTCTACTGCATCCTGACATAAAATTGCTCAGCACACAGTCTTCCAAGCCTCACGGAGTCCAGACAGTAACACAACACCAAGGTCAATATGCCAAAGGGAGGGTTGCCCGTGAAGCTGAAACCGCACCAGATAATGTTTACCAGAGCACACAGCATACAATAAAAGCATTAATTTGTTTTAGTTGTGTTAAGCGACTTCAATTCAGTACTCCAACTAAGTCAGTGCCTAGTCTGGGATGCCCAAGGGAAGCCCTAATTTACATATTTTTATGACTAGTTCATAAATCTGGATGATAAACCCTTGTATAACGCCCCTCTCTTTGAATCCCGCTGACCTCACTGAGCCAAGAAGTAGGTTTGTTTTGCAAATTAAAAGATTTATTTTACAAATTAAACAATATATATATATATATATATATATATATACATATATATATATATATATATATATATATATCACACTTTTATAAATAAATTAATACTTGATAGCACCCTTATGAAGATAATGGTGATCAACAATGGATAATATTACACTAGCACACTTATTTGATTACTAGGAGTTGGTATAGAGAGGATAAGGTAGCAGAGAATACTTTTATGGTTTCAAGGAAACACAATGATGGAAAGGAATGCAGTACAGAAATAAACTGATATGGTTTAAACAAGAGATAATATAATCACTTTGCCCCTTTGTGGCAATTCACTCCCCCCTATGCAATATAAAGAGATGGAAGGAAAGCACACAGTTTTCAAGAATACAATCACAATACAATACGGATTTCAGTTCCCCCTAGCAAGCTTAGAACACAGGGATGATTTTAAAACACAGACAAAATACTTCAATGTGATTTTCAAAGAAGTGAAAATATGCTAAAAATGATTTTAATTCCCTATAGGCGATTCAGGGTAGGTGGCAGCTACTTTGAATTAGTTCAGGTCAACACTATCAGTGATTCATGAGGGATTATTAGGTTGAAAATGGATTTCAGCAATGCAGAGCAAAAGACAGCGATTTTTGACAGGTGGTGAAATGAGCTAGTTGCAATTCGCAGCACTTTTTCTGAGTGCGTCGATCGCGATTACGGAAAAACTATAAGGAGTAGAAAGTAGGGCATGTTGGAAAGCTGAGGATCTTAGCTTTAAAATTAAAGTTAAATCTTGTTCCTAGCACACGCGGTTCCAAAGATACGGACAATTTTGTGGAGGTAGAATTTCAGAAATAAAGTAGTGATTCAGAATGGCAAATGACACTTTCACAGGTTTAAAGTCAGAGAATGGAGACGATTTCTATGATGCAGTTCTGGACAGGTTGAAATGGTTTGAATCAGATTATTTTAGACTCAGAGATTGGTTCTGGCACAGTTTTCAGGATACTCACTCCTAGTCTTGGAAGGAATGGGCCTCCGTCACGGATCTGGTCAACAGGTTTGGCTGTGGTTCTCTCGCCACGGATGGTCTCTGGTACCGGTTCTGCTCACAGCACTGCACAGCACAGCGGTCTGGTCTGGATACAGCACTGCTTTCTGGCTTCTGGCATAGGGGTCTAGCCAGAATCAAACAGCACAGCCCGACTGTTGAAGAATCAGGTTGCAAAAGATTTTGAGGCCTGCTGAAAAGGATTCAGCTTGTAGTTCTTAAAGTTGCTTAAAGTTCTGCATTCTGGAGTCTAAGTTCTGGATCTGGAGTCTTCTGGATATTGTCTGGTCTGGCAAAATGCTTCGCAACAAATCAGTTTGAAATGGAAAAGTGAATGTCCCTACCTGGGTCTCACTGACTCCTTTTATGTCTTTTGAAAATGGGTGTGTGCGTGGGCATAACTAAGCCTGCCCCTCACAACTTATCATTGGCCAAGGTCTCCACTCTCCCTTGATTGGGGGAAGGAAATGGAGTGTCATCGTGATGAGGTAGGTTTATGGGTCAGAGGATCCTCCCCTTGTCAATTTGCACACAAATCTATTTTTGATCCAAATACACATTTATCTATGTACAATTTTTCTAATATTATATGTCCAGTTAACCTATTTTCTGTAGCACCAAATCATCCGATCCCTGTCTTTGTAAGATGTTGTGTCCACTTCTGAAAGAATTCTGCCCTTTTCATTAAGAACACAACCTCTAAACTTTTCTAGAATTTACATAAACATGCGCAAGGAATTTGGCCATCAGATGATAAAGTGTCAGATTTTTAACATACAGACATTTGGAGTAATACCTTATTTTCCACTACTACCCCCAGAACATACCACAGAGTCCTAACACCTCTTAAAATGTGCACAGAAAAATCACAAGAATACATTATATTATTATATCATTTTGACAATTCCGTACTATGAATTATCCATCTTTTTAAAATTATGCTCTGGCCCAGATGGGTGTGGTTAAGGATCCAAAGCACATGGGGGGATTTCTGTCTGTCCCCGCCTCCAGCTCTGGTGGCTCCCAGAAGCACTGCTCCTCCCAGTTTCTTCCAAGAGGAATCATTGACAACCCCCTGAATTTAACATTTGCCTGAGCCAAGGAAAGCTGATTGTTCTGTTTCCTGCAGCCCCAGCTACCCCGCCCCTAATTCAATCAGAGAGGTGTAATCTCCTTTTGGTGGGAACAGCAGAAGGCAGCCAGGCCTGTGAATGCAGTTGCTGGGCAAGTTTCAACTCCTGTCGGGGTTAGTTGCCGGGCAGAATTCAATCTCTTCAATCCAGGCTTCAGCCCAATGTCACTTTTGTTCCAGTTTTTTCATGTAAATCAAACTTACAATATTGACACCTGCAGCTAGAATGCTGATTCTAAGTTCAAAACTATGACACTTAAACAGTTGCAACCTATGCGACACTCCAAAGTAAATCACTCATTTATTTTAAACATTTCGATTTTAGTGGCTTTAAGTCCAATTTCACTTAAGCTGCTGACAACCTCCGCTCAGCCAGTTGTGTTATGAACATTATTTTAGGCTCTTCATCTTTCCAGATTTTGTATGCACACAAGACTACATTCTGCCAAATGTCTGCTAGTGTTCAGTGAGATTTTTGAATATCTTGCAATGTTTGGAATAGGCATCTTGAGCTTGCATTTCAGAGAAACAAAGGTGATTTCAAGGCGCTTTTTGAGCTAACAGGCACTGCTGTTTTTCCTTTGGCACACGTTTCACTCATGGCGCTTCTGGCCCATCACGCTCGCACTGGTGGGTGGCAGGTTAGGTGACCATTTTGGTGTGCGCAGAACTGCACAGTTTTCCTGGATTCTGGCGCAAATGTGGACTTTTTGGCCATCTTGGATTTTCTAAGCCCACATCACCAAATGTTGCAGCATAATAACTTGAACGTGGGTCAAGACACCTGACAAGCCCCCCCACCCGACTGCACTTTGATTTTGAGTCGAGGGGGAGTCGGGTGCAAAGGATGTTTTGATCCATGCGCTGGCATGTCCGCATCATCTTCTTCCGATTCCGCAGATGGCACAGTTCAGCATCTTTTCCAATTCCGCAGATGGCACAGTTCAGCATTTTTCCTTCATCAGGGTCGATCGATCAGTTCTCCTTGCTGGTCCTGATTGGAGTATTGGGCGGTACCCCGGGCCCCTCAGATCTTTGCTCTCAGTCCCCGGGTCGTCCTTCTTGGTCAGTCTCCATGGTTTCATCTCTCCTAGGATGACAAAGCAAAGCGGCAATACCTATTCGTAGACATTTCTCCCCCACTATTGATATAGTGGGGCGGAATATACATTTTATGAATCAAGAGACATTTGCATTCTTATTTTATAAAACAAGATATAATCAGGAGACATTTGCATTCTTGTTACTATATTTTTGATATGTGGAATATTTTAGTGTTGGAGTTTTTATTGATCTGGAGTGGCCCCCTCTGGGTTTGCAGAGGACTCCTCCAGTTGCTGCAGAGTGTGCCTGGGATGGCAACACTTTAGCTGATTAATATGGACCCACTTGTCTTCCCCTTCTGCCAAACTCCCCTTGGGGATGCAGATCTTGTAGGCGACTGCGACTGGGGAGATCTTGTCTACAATTTCAAAAGGTCCCTTGCATGTAGGCAGACATTTTCGCTGTTTGGCCTGGTTCCTTTAGAAATTGTATAGATAGACCCGGTCTCCCACATTGTATTCTTTCCTGGTAGTCTTCAGGTCATAGTGAGTTTTCATACTCTCGGCTGATCTTTCTAGATTCGGCTGAGCATAGGCAAAAGCATGTTGGAGGTGTTTCCTTAAATTCTCCACATACTGATGAGTTGTGGAGGCATTGATTAATGTCTGCTCTTGGGTCCTGTAGAGCAAATGCTGGGGAAGCACCATCTTGCGTCCAGTCATCATCTCAAACTGTGACATTTTAATTGCAGATGAAGGGGTAGATCTGATGGCCATTAGGACCAGAGGTAATCGGATATCCCAACTTGGCCCAGAATCTGCCACAATTTTTTTTAATATGCTCACAATGGTTCTTTTGTATCTCTCCACTGCACCAGAAGAGGCTGGCCGGTAAGGAATATCTAGCTTCCTTTTAACCCCCAGTATCTCCCACATCTTTGTCCCACATCTTTGTCATTACTTCGCTGGTAAAATGGCTACCTCTGTCTGGCTCAATCCTTTGGGGTAGACCAAAACGCGAAAAGATGTGGTTGATCATCAGGGCAGCTGCTGTTTCTGCCTTGCAGTTTGGGGCCGGGAGACATTCCACCCATTTAGTAAATAAGCATGTCACCGTCAACATGTACTTATTTCCCCTAGAGGAGCGAATCACGGGGCCTATGAAGTCGACTTGCAAATCTGACCATGGCAGTGTCATCCCCCTCTTTTGGAGAGGTGCACAGTGTGTGAGGGATGTTGGCTGAAATTGTGTACACACAAGACACCCCTTCAAGTATTGGTGGCGGTCCTGCCCCATGTCTGGCCAGAATGCCACCTCTCTTAAGATCTCAAGTGTTGTATGAAACCCCCTATGACCGGCGGTGGCCGCATCATGGGCATGACTTAACATCAGGCTTCGGAATGAGGTAGGGACCACCCACTGATCATGGCCAGCTTGGGATTTCCTTACCAACAAACCATCTTGTATTCGGAACATTTTTGGACATTTCATGAACACTCTAAGGTCCTCTTTCCCAATGTAATCGGTATTCGTCAGGGGAAAGTTGTCAGGGTCCTCAATGTGTTGGTAAAACTTACCAATTATTGGATCCCCCTTCTGAGCCATTATCAAATCAGCATCTGGGGTCTCCCTACTCCATTGTGCAATTGAAAGATCATTGTGAGCATTTGTCTGGGACCTAGTGATAGCAGTGACCTGGATTTCCCCCAACAGGGGCTCAATCTTTATTTGATCCCCTTGGATGGCCCCGGTTTTGGCCAGCTTATCAGCTAAGTCATTTCCAGTTTTGTCTGGTCCCTTGATCTTTTTCCAGTAGATGGTCATCCCATTCACGGTGACCAGATCATCAATGTTTTGAATTAACTTCCCATGTTTCAAGGGTTTGTTATTAGCATATAACATGCCTCTGGATTTCCAATTAACCAGGTGCTCCACAAACCCGTTCCGTACATAATCTGAATCTGTGATTATGACCAGTTTGTGGAGTTGATGTTGGACAGCAGTGAGGATGGCCTGATGCACAGCCATCAACTCTGCCACCTGACTACTTAGGGGACCAATTTAGTACCCAGCGGAGGGTTCTGGGGACTCATTCACCCATGCATTCCCTACGCCGGCCACCAGTTCTTTTTCCCGTTGTTGTCAACATGGTAAGAGCATCCATCCACATAGACAGTGGCATTCCCTCACACTTGTCTTCCTCAAGGACTTTGTGAAGGGAATTAAGGTATGCCTCCATGTTGTCCTTGATTTTTAGACTTTTGTCCTCGAGACAGTTTTCTCTGGCAGAATCATGCAAGTCAGCCAGACCTTGCGCGAGGGGACTCTTTTTGTTTTGGCCATATCTGACCTCCACGAGGAAGCCTTGCATTGACATAATCCAGGAAGTAATTCGGGAATTACTCACATTTCCGGATCGGATTCTGTCACTTTGGAGATATTGCAGAGGCTGGTGTGGAGTCTCCACTATGATGTGTTTCCCCCTGGATGAATGGGCGGTAATTCTTCAATGCCCACACCGTTGCCAGGAGTGCCTTCTCACAATCGTTGAATTTTTCCTTCACAGAGGATAAAGTTTTGCTTGCATAGGAGATTACTTTATTGACCTTGTCATGTTTTTGATGTAATTCTGCAGTCAAGCATGTATTAGAGAACCCTGTCTCCAAGAAAAATTCATTTTTTCTGACAGGGTAAGCTAGGCAGGGCGCTTGTGAGAGGCTTCTTTTGAGCTGTCTTACTGATTGTTCTTGACCCCATTCCCACTTGACCCCCCCTTCAAGAGATGAATCAGGGTCTGGTGATCTCTGCGGAGCCCTCAATGAACTTTCTGCTGTAATTAGTCAGTCCAAGGAGGCTCCTTAGTTCCCGCAGAGTTGTGGGGTCTTTCATTTTATGAAGTGCTTCCACTTTCTTTTCCTGGGGACAGAGACCCTGAGGAGTAATCACATGCCCCAAGAAATTAACATGGGTTCTACACCACTGTGCTTTCTGAAAGGAAAGTTTTGCTCCGGCAGCCCTCAACTGGGTCAGAACATAACGGATCTCTGCTATTTTTTCCTCTACAGATGAACTTTTGATGAGCACATCATCTACATAAGCCAGGTTACCGCTCGTACCCAGGTCGGGCATGGCCTTATGTAGAAAAATGTTGAATTAATTGCCGGAGTTGAGGTATCCGAAGGGAGTTCGGGTCCATGTGTACTGCTGGCCCCCAAAGGTAAAAGCCAGTTTGTATTGGTCCTCCCTACTGACAGGCACGGTCCAGTATCCATTGGTCAGGTCTATTGCAGTGAATACCTGTGACCCTTGGATCTGGGCCAGCCCTTGGTCAATGTAGGAAAGAGGCCATCGGGAAGTATGTACCCGTTTGTTGAGCTCCCTAAGGTCGGCGCAGAGTCTCCACTGGCCGTTTGGCTTCAATATTCCCAGCACCGGATTATTGAAGGTGCTGTGAACTGGACGGATTATCCCTTCGGACTCAAGGTTCTTAATTATTTCAGTAAGGGACTCCATGGATGCGAGAGGCAAGCGATATTGCTTCCCAAACACTGGAGTCATGCCAGGATCCGTGGGAATTGTTGTTGTGTGGATGTCGGTGCAACCACAGTCATATGAGTCTACCACAAAGAGATCTTGGAAATCCAAGAAAACTTGTTTCAACTTTTGCTTCTGTTCCAGAGTCACATAGGCATCAGCTAGGTTGACTCTCTCGTCCACCATCTGCCTGAAGCCTGGAAAGACTTCTGGTTTTGCTATCTCAGCGGCCTCCTCCAACTGGGTGGAGAAGTCCCTGGTCAGGGTGCTGATTTGGACTGGAGGCTTCAGGTGGGAAAGGCAACCCTCATGGACCTGGAAAATCACCTCATCCCTTCTGAAGTCACAAGTCACATCTTCCTTACCATAAGGGCAGGAAGTGTACACCTGGAAGTTCCCCCCATGCCGGGTAAAGATCCTGTCTGGTGTTGTATTGTCATCACTGTCACTGTCAAAACAGTCCTTGGGGATTAGTCCTAACAGTTCATTTCCTAAATCAATGGAAAAATGTCGGTCATCAACCTCCATTCCAATAATGGTGTCTGCGGCTAGAGTAATACCTTTTAAGTCGCTGTTATCCACCTCTGTTGGAATGGTGTCATGTTCTATGTTGACAAATGGTGTTGGGTTTACCCCCAACCCTTGCTGTTGGAGAGAAGCATTTAGATGAATATAAGCATCAGGGTTTTTCAATTTTTGTCCTTTTTTAACTTTCACTTCCAGGGAGAATTGTGGGGTCCTTTCTGGGATGGTGACTAACTCTTTAATCTGAATTTCATCTGCATAAGGTAGCTATTGAGCAGACCTAAATGCTTTTTCTGGATCATCAAAGCCCATGGGATTATCTGCTAATCGGGACCAAGCTTTGAAGTTTATTAGGTCCAAACTAATGGCAAAGCGATTGAGAATATCACTGCCTAAGTAAAAGGCGGCATTGACGTCTCACACGACCCAACAATTATGGAATATGCTCTTGTTGCCAATGGAGATTTGGAGCATACACCTGCTTGGCAGGAATTGTTTGGAATTGGGTGTTTCCAGATCCATTTCCCATGTGTCTATCAGTTTGAATTTGGGAATGGCTGGATCTTTTGGGAGTTGGCGGAACATGGCTTCTCTGATGAAGCTCTTACCATTGTTCACACACACTCGGGCAAGAACAGAGTCCTTCCCATCATTTAACTGAATAGGGATGAACAACTGCTCTCAAATTTGCTGAGTATCAGCCAGTCTCTGAGCTGATTTCACATCTTTCTGGACTATTGGAGTGGCACTGTCTGATTGTGGATTAGTAAATCATTTCAGAGTGTTTCCTTCCAGTGTGGAATACCACCTTAAACTGGAAGGAAGGTTGATTTTCAGAAATAGAGAGGCCCCCCCATCACCAGTCTGTTGTCCTACTGCTATTACTGTCACGTCTGGAATTTGGTTGTTCTGTAAGTGAAATTCTACTTGGTCAACTTTTTGTTCAACCATGTTGCAGGTGCCGTTTAAACTAACATGGTTTACACTCTGTTTTAATTGTATTGGTTGGCTAGTCTGGGTCCAGAGGACCTTGTTTACGCAATCTATTAGGGGTGACAACCTTCTCAGGAGGTCATTCCCTAGTAAACAAGGGGTGCACTCTGGAGTCACTACTATGACCGGGTGTTTCACCTTGTGCCGCCCAATGTTGATGTCCAAATCTGCAGTCCCCTCGACAGGAATTTCCTTCCCGTCAAAGTTCTGAAGTTGTCCAGGAATAGAGGTGAGAGGAATTTGGTATTTTTCCCCCCTACCTGAATTTAGTTCATCAAAGGCCCTTTTGGACAGAAGGGTAGCTTGGGATCCAGTGTCCACCAGTGCCAAAATTGTACCCTGCGCCTGTTCTTGCAACGGGGCATAGTATCTTCCCTCCTTCTCCTCAAGGGGGCACAGATAATGCACATTTTTGGACAACTGGTGGGCTAATTTTCTGGTTTTGGACATTGAGAGAGAAGAGATATGGGCAGAGTTCGGCAGAGAGTTTTGGGAATCTGAAAGACAAAGTTGGCAATTGGACATTGATGCGGTTTTGGGTTCCCCTGGTTCCGCTTCTGGGCCGCCCCCCCCCCTTTTGGAGGCCGTCACCAGGATGGGTTTGAACCAGGGGTTTTCGGTATTGTTGGTTCTGGGATAGAATGATGGGCGGCGACAGCTCAATCTACCCAGTCTATCTTGGAATCCTTTGGGACCCATTTTTCCTTGGGAGGAGTTCCCCCATCTCTGAATGAGAAAATCCTTTTCCCAGGATCCTCTGAGGATCCCTCTACCTCAAATTGGAAGACCTGTACCTCCTCCACAAAATGGGTCTGTTTGGGTCCTTTGTTTCTCGTACCTCCTCTCTGCTCCTTGGGTGGCAGACTTTCAGGGGTAGGAGGTTTTGTTTTTGGTTTCTGGGTTTCCAGGGGCTGTTTACCAGTGGGGAAGGAATCTTCCTCCAAGGCTTTACACCCCCCTTCCTCTTGTGCCTCCTCCCTGGGAACCAGTGGGTTATCGGGGTGCTGCCCCGTCATTGTTCTGGAGCACCAGCTCCAGAGTTTGGGGCATTCTGCGCTGGCATGCTCATCTGAGGGTTCTTTTGAGCCCATTCTTAAAGGAAGGGGCAACTGCTTTCATGGAGGCTAGACTGTGGAAGCATTCCATGGCCAGCACATATCTACAACCACAGATTCCTTATTCTCAGGGATCAAGGCTTGTTAAAGAGGACTTTTGACCATATAATTGCAGAGGTGATCAGTGGAAGAGAAGGTCCCTTTCCAGGTATTGTGAGTCGGTAATGAGTTTGGTTGAAGTAAACCGACCAAGCCTGATAAGTATGTTATTAAAGCCAAATGAAACTGCAGCATTGTCTGACCTGCTAAGCAGAAGAGTAGATGATGACGATAGTTGATGGTCAGCAGAAAATACAATATTGTAGGGTCATTGATATATTAACAGAAATGTACTGCCTTCATATTTTCTACGAGGGAGGGAGAAAAGGGCCTTGGTGCATAGTTGGGGAATATGTATCCCTATCTGTGATGCCAGATAAGCTCAAGCATCAGGGAGGAAAAGTATCTGCCAAGATAATTGATAAAGTAGTGGAACGGATCACGCAGGTGGGACTTGGTGAAAGCAGAGAATGGAACCTAAAATATTCACAGCTGGAAGCATCATGGGTTATAGATTTAACTAAACAGCTCTCTGGATTTGTAAGAGCTTGGCCACCTCTGGCCCCTTTCTTACGATTGTTGGGATTAGCAATTTCGGAGATTGTCAGGTACTTCAGTCAGGCAGGAAGGTTTTGATGAGGACTAAAATGTGTAAACAATGCTCTCGGGCAGGCTTATTAATCTCTTATATTTGACTGCAGCTCATGTGTTTGTCAATGCCATTAGGAGCTGTATGTGATTTGGGCAGTGTAGCTCTGATATCTGGGAGTCAAATGGCCATGGTACCTACAAATGGGTGTGTTTCCATGGTTGTTTCTTAAACATAGGAACCTTTTGTAGGAGGGTGTATTTGGATGAGGATTGTGGGTGTAGACATGGGAGTTGTGGGTGCATGGAGGTGATTATGTCTGTGTTGCAAGATGGGGATAGGTTAGGAGCCAGTGGTAGGCCCACTCTATTTACTTGCAAGGTGCATGGGTTCTGCTCAAGGACCATCTTGACACTACAAGGGCCAGATAGGGAGTTGCCTAATAGATTTACTCTTTGCTGCCTTTTGCCCTTACCTCTTGACATCAAGCCTGGATGCTCTGGGACATCATCACCATGGAGGAGTGAGCAGGTCACATGATGTGATCACATAACCTTTGTGACCCCTGTCATGACGTGTGGGAAGGCTTCCATGCATTGTTCGGGCCTTCCTTCTTGGGGTGAATTATTTTGTTATTTTCTTTTTTTGTTCTTTCTGTGGGAAATCTAGTGTTTTATTTTGTTAGCAAAAAATAGTTACATACTTTCACCCCTGAAAACTATACGGGCAGCCTATCTATTAGGAAAGCATACTCTACCAGGCACACATGGCCTTTTTTTGAGAATAAGAACTGACAGAATTCTCACACACATACACACACACACAGAAATGTTAAGAGTCTTCTGAGAGAGATGTACTGTTCTGTCGTGGCAAGCCCACAGGTGCTTGGAGAAATTTGACCTAATTCAGAGATCGGCGGTTACCCGCTGGTGCCACTGGCGGGTTGCTGCCAACCCAGAAACAAGTCCCAGCAGCGCAGGAAGTCAGGCGGTGGGCACGGTAATTCCCCATTCCCGTCGAGTACTATAGAACTTCATGGGAGTGGGGAGACGGAAGCACCAGCACCATTGCTAACAGTGCCAATGTTTCTGTGAAAAGTCTGTCTGCAGGGTCCATTGTGCCCGTTAGTTCTGACCCTGCCAGGCGCAATGGCCTCTGCAGACAGACTAATGGTGTGGCCTCATTCCAAGTGTGGCAGTCCGGAAACAAGGGTGCCAGTAAGCTTTACTAGCATCCTTGGTTCCGGATCCACCACACTTGGAATGAGACCCATTAGGTGTTATGTACGCCTTCAACAGCAAAGTAAGACAAAGAAGCCTGATGGGTGTTTGCCCCAATACTATGTCAGGGGTTTACCTCTGATCCTATGTTTATCTGATGGGTGTCTTTCTCAAACTTTTTCTTAACTTCCTCGGCTCTCGTAGGGTAGATGTGGTCACTCAATCAATGCATATCATGTGGGAGACTAGTGGGGTCGACAAATTATAAGGTAACACGGATTGCACTGTGAAAAAGATGGGCTTTCACACAGACTTAGAGTTCAAATACTTGATATCCATTTGCAGGAAATATATACAGTGCAAGGCAATGTCTCTGTATCTTTGTACCGAAAACCCCAGGATTCATGTTTTCCTTCCACACTAGCCACAAGAATAAGTGTCTTCTGCAGGGATAGCATGAGAATATTCTATAATGACGGCCCAGACATATTTATTTATTTGAATTTATAAAGCGCCCAGCGGCCCTGGGGCATCGTGGCGCTGTTACAGAATATTCACTTAATACAAGATGGCAGATATTACAGAAGCAATGATACAAAATAGCAAGGATAATACATAGGCAGTAATACATGTTAATGACAGTTGGTCTTCCATGGTTACAGAGGAACAGTGTAGGATACTGTACATTTTGTGGGTGGTCTAGTTAAATAGCTTAGTTTTTAGCACCTTTCTGTCAACTGTGAGGGATTCTTTGTTTCTTAAGCTGAGTGGAAGCGCGTTCCAGGCTTTTGGGGCTAGTACGTCAAAGCTGGTGCCGCCCGCTTTGGCTCTGTTGAATGCTGGTACTGAGAGTAGGTGAGAGTATTGGTCACGTTTTGGTCTGTAGGCCTGAGCCTGGTGTAGTCTTTCTGCTAGGTATGCTGGATCGGTCCAGGTGAGGCATTTTTGTGTGATCGTGAGAGCCTTGAATGTTATGCGCTCTTTGATAGGGAGCCAGTGGGCATCTTTTCTCGCCTGGGAGATGTGCTCTCTCCTGGGGATGCTGAGGGTGGCCCGCAGGATGCTGTTTTGTGCAATTTGCAATCTGTTAATGTTATTTGCTGAAGTGCCTAGGAGTAGGATGTTACAGTAATCAAGTTTTGTGCCAATGTGGCTCTAGCAATGTTAAGACAGTTATTTGATGACAGGTGAGGTTTGGCTGTGTTTATGATTTTTGTTGTAAGTGCAGCTGAAGATGAGATGGCGCTGACTTGCCTGTCCATTGATAAGGTGGAGTCCAGATATACACCAAGGGTTTTCACTGCAGTAGCGTCTGTGATAACAGTGTTCTCAATACTGAAGGAATTGTATTTGATGTCTAGGTTTTTTAGGGATTCTTTTGGGCCTACCAGTAGAATTTCTGTTTTTTCTCCATTTAGACAGAGGCCATTGGCTGCCATCCAGGCCTGGATGCGTGCATATGCCTTCTTGAGGGTGTTGAGGTCCTTGTAGTTCTCTGTAAGTGGGAGAAGAATTTGTGTGTCGTCGGCATAGTTAGTAAACACTATGCCAAATTCTTCTAGGTTGCTGAACAGGGGAAGGGTGAAAAGATTGTAGAAAGTAGGGGAGGTACATGATCCTTGTGGCACTCCGCACTCAATGGGGGAAGGGGAGGCCGAGTCCTGGTCAGAGAAGACCCTCATAGCTCGGCCCTCCAGGAAGGAGGTGATCCAGGCGGTAGCTTCTTGGGAGAAGTGAGCCGTGTCAGTGAAATGTTTACACAGGATCTTGTGGTCAACCGAATCAAAGGCCGCTGAGAGATCCAAGAGTAGGAGGAGCGAGGAGTTGTCCATGGCTTTAAGTAATTGGTTCTTGAGGTCCAGTAGGGCTGATTCTGTGCCGTGACGAGGGCGGAAGCCAGATTGTCTTTTGCCTAGGATGTTGTGTGTTTCCAGGTAAGATTGAATTTGTAAGTAGGCAGCCTTGTCCAGAATTTTCAGCAGGAATGGCACAGTGGTAATTGGGAGGTAGTTGTTAGGGGAGTCAGGGTCGAGGGTGGTTTTTTTTCAGAGTGGCCGAACCCAAGCTTCCTTAGGGCCGAGCGGGACGGTGTTGTTGGCAAAGGAGGCATTGATTAAGCTAGTGACAAATGGGGCCAGGGCTGTTGCACATTCTTTGACTAGGTTGACTGGGAATGTGTCCCCTTTACATAGCGATGGTTTGGTGTGCTTCATGATCAATAGGACGTTCAGGATGGTAACTTCCCTGAATGCAAAGGGTGTGGGTTTGTTTGGGTCAAGTGGAGTGTCTGCGACTGGCATGGTGGCCGAGGGCTTAGACGTGTGTGGATTGGCTTTGGGCAGTTTGTCAAATTGAGTCTTAATTTTGTTCTGGAGTGTTTTTATTTTGTTTAACATGGCGTGTTGAATGTTGTTACACCAGGTTTCATTTTTCTCTGAAGTTTGTGTGGAGGTTGGGGGGATAGTCAGCTCATTATGGATGGCAAATAACTCTTTGGATTGGGAGTTAGCCTTCTCAATTCTGGAGTTGTAAGTGGCGGCATATGTATTGAGGCATTGCTGCTGTGGTCCCAGAAGTCTGGAGGGAACATGGGCTTGAGTTTCACAGCAACCAGAGTTCTGTATGTTGAGGTGGTGTCATAATCACGCAATGGTGTTTGGGAGTGATGCCGTCCTTTCCCGCATAATGGAGCTTCAACTCAGGGCAGAGAATTCCAGCAGTGTTGAAATAAATGTGGATGCAATCTGAGAAGATCACATCCCATGGCAGTGGCACCAGATATGTGAGGCTGTGTGGGCACTCTGGGTGCATACACCAGATAGGTGGTACCAGATGTCAGACCTGGTTGTGTTTCCCTGTAGATGAGGTCACCAGTCCTGGTGCGTCTCTGGTACTAGCTCTGTCTCAGGGATTGCAAATGCTTGCCTCATATCCTGTGAGTTGCTGGGAATTCTGGTGCATGCAGTCAGGCATGGAGTCAGGTAAGGTCCTCAGACCCTAAAACAGGGTTTCAGCCATTCAAACATAGTTGCAACCAACCAATCAACGTGTGACACATTCAACTACCATTGGCTACTTACTGGGTAAACTCTCAGAATGCGGATTCAGCCTAGAATCCAGAGACCATTCACACTGACTATAATTGGCCTAGGCCTGCTAGCACCTCTAAAACTTATAGGGTGCAGAGAGCAGTGGCCATTTGTAGGCCAAACAACCTCATTTAACTCACAGTGAGTGATCCCCTGATATTTCTGCTTTTCCCCACATGGTTCACTGCGCCCATTTCCCCCATTATGTCTACATCCAGGGTATCATTGGAGATGTCACTGTGCACATGTGACCCTGGCAGCCCCCCTTCACCACTGTTCAGGGGGCCCCTGAGGTACAATGTAGTCCTTTTCTTATGGCCGGTTGTCTTGTCTTATTACAGAGCTACTTATCCATCTCAGAAACCGTTAGGAGGAACGACGATGACATAAAACAATCTGAGCTCCAAATCCAAATATTGGAGTAAATGATTGTGCAACGACCCAGAAACTGATCTTCTAGCAAATGGTAACACCTATCGTAGTGTCCTCTGTGCAGATGGACCAACTACACGATCCAGTAACAGTTTTGAAACTGTATTGTCTCTTTACGTCTTCTCCAGTTACCACTTCTACATTCAGTTCTTCAGATATTTACTTCTTCTTGCATTTACTTCTCACTTTTACTTCTCACATGTACTTCTTCTTGCTTTTACTTTTTTCACTTTTACTTCTTACATGTACTTCCTGCTTTTACTTCTCACTTTTACTTCTTGTTGCTTTTACTTCTTCTCATGTTTACTTCTCTCATTTACTTCTTCTTGCTTTTACTTATTCTCACGTTTACTTCTCACTTTTAATTCTTGCTTTTACTTCTCACTTTTAGTTCTTTTCACTTTTACTTCTTCTTGCTTTTTCTTCTCACTTTTATTTCTTCTCACTTTTACTTCCTCTCACTTTTATTTATTCTCACCTTTACTTCTTCTCACTTTTATTTCTTCTCATGTTTACCTGTCACTTTTAGTTCTTTTCACTTTTACTTCTTGATTTTACTTCTGACTTTTAATTCTTCTCACATTTAATTCTTCTTTATTTTACTTCTTTTCACTTTACTTCCCAAGTTTACTTCTTGATTTTACTTCTCACTTTTACTTCTTATTGCTTTTACTTCTCACTTTTGCGTCTCACATTTACTTCTTCTTGCTTTTACTTCTCACTTTTAGTTCTTTTCACTTTTACTTCTTCTTGATTTTACTTCTCACATTTTTTATTCTCGATTATAATTCACACTTTTATTTATTCGCACTTTTACTTCTCACTTTTATTTCTTCTTTCTTTTACTTCTCACTTGTAGTTCTTCTCACTTTTACTTATCACTTTTATTTCTTCTCAAGTTTACTTCATCTCACATTTATTTCTACTCAAGTTTACTTCTCACTTTTATTTCTTCTTGCATTTACTTCTTACTTTTAGTTATTTTCACTTTTACTTCTTGATTTTACTTCTGACTTTTATTTCTTCTCACATTTACTTCTTCTCACTTTTTTTTCTTATTGTGTTTACTTCTCACCTTTAGTTCTTTTCACTTTTACTTCTTAATTTTACTTCTGACTTTTATTTCTTCTCACTTTTACTTCTCACTTTTATTTCTTCTTGCTTTTACTTCTCATGTTTAGTTCTTCTCACTTATACTTCTTCTCACTTGTATTTCTTCTTGCTTTTACTTCTCACTTTTAGTTCTCACTTCTGCTTCTCCTTGCTTTTACTTCATCTGCATCGTCAGATTATTAAGGTGGGAATGACTATGATTAAGGTTAGTTGTAAGGTTAGGGTCAGGGTCAAAGGATTAGGGGGAGAACATGGGTTAGGGAGGAAGGGGGGTTACTGGAGCTCTCCCCCAGTCATGACAGTGAATGCTAGAAGTGAAAGACAGAAGAAGCAAAGGTATAAAGGTTTACAAGTAACAAAGTGAATGTATGGTGAAGTAAATGCAGACTAAATTAAGGCATACATCCTTTTAAACTCCTTTGAGTTCTGTTGTGGCAGTTACCTTATATATCCTTACATTTGTATAGTGGTGTTGAATCAGAAAAATACAATATTAAGGCTTTTACACCATGCAAAGAGAAATACACCAACACAGGCTTGTAAAGATTCCCAGAATCTTTATTGCAATACTGTACAGTTTACAAAACAAAGTGCACAAATAGCTATTTGGCCGTCAGTACATCACAGAGACCACCAGAAGGTTCAATGTGAGCAGTGAACAGGAATTGCTAGCTGGACATCAGGGTATTTATACAATTTCTTCTTAACGATGTCCAGCCTCCTACAAGTTAATCATGTACTGGGCTAGGGTTGCGCCAGATTTATTCCTAATTTACATATCTCGTGCATGTGGTTTACCTTTTAATACATTTACTAACAAGCACTGTTATTCTCTGGGTTTAACTTTACACTCTTTACACATTGCTTTAATGCAGGTCAAACAGATGTTTCACATGACATGTTTTAACAGTGTTATTGTTCTTATATACTTGTAGGTTAACATCACCGATTCAAGTAATCCCCTGATCCCGAGGTCAACAAAGGACAAGGTCTTCATGACCCTAACATGTAGGCTGCAGGCAGGTTGAACATTAACTCTCCTACAAAGGTTGAAGAGGTTAATTTAGAACAAGAGAACACAGGTCGGCCATTTTAGGCCACGGGGTGATTTTGCACGAATAACTAAAATGGCGGCTTTGACCTAAAATGGAGGCTCGATTAACTTAAGGTTACGACCTTGCAATGCGGATTTTCTCGCAGAGCGACTGGGCATAGGCCAACATATACAATGAGGACGAAACAATACTATATCAGTTTTAACTGTGGGGTGTCACTAGAAATCTCTTTGAACATGTAATAATTCACTTACATGTAAAATAATATGATATAATATGATATAATGTGGCAATTATAACGTGCCTGAACACAAGTGTTTCTAGGCGTGACAAGACAAGGAGGGGGAAACACAGGAGGACAAAATAACAATCTGAATAGGCCTTGTGTCATTCAGATTGCACAAGTGCAGGGAAGGGGTAAGGGGAGAAGTGCCAGAGGGGATGGGAAGCGGGAAATACATTTAACTCACAATTGCAGCCAGCGAGTGACTCATATGTGCAGAGGGAAGGGACTGTAGGGTTGCAGGTACAGAACCTTAAGTGCTGGGGAGCCCGGAGGCAGTGCAAGGACAACTGGACAGGCAGGAGCCGGGGCCCGAGTTCAAAGGGTGACCAGTGCACAGAGTAGTCAAGTGTATCAGCAGGGGAGAGGAAGAGAGACAGCAGAAGTGAAAAGGAAGGTCTTGAGTTGCTTCTGGAACCGGAGGTGGTTCCGCTCAAATTTGAGAGGGACGGGGAGGCTGTTCCAGAGAAAGGCCCAAGCCAAGGAGATCGATCTTCCCCCAACTCTCTGCTTGGAGAAGTGTCTGACTCCCAGAGTGTTGGTGGTGGATGAGTGGAGAGCTTGAGAAGGAAGATGTTTTGGAAGAAAAAGTTGCAGGTATAGCAGTCTCAACCCCAGAAAGACTTGTGGACAATGCAGAGGGTCTTGAAAATTGCTGCTTGTAAATTGATCCCTCATTCCCACTTTAGACTCTAAATGCACAGAAAGATGAAATTGCTCGGATGTTTATTAGAAGACGACTGGGACTTTGCCCCAACTCAAGAGCAGTTTTTGAAGTCTGCTGGGGATCTGTCTGTCTCGGTTAGCCTTGACCCTTTTAAAACCCTGCCCTGGAGCCACCCCAGCTGTTGGTGTGACCAGAGAAAAACACAGATAGCTTGAAGACAAAGGGGGAGTGCTGTGTTTTTGTTATGGTTAAAGGCAGAATGTGAGCAGCAGCGACAAAGGCAATCACTGATATTCGGACCTGCCTTTTACTCAGAGACACATATTGGCATCAAGTGAGTCCTGCATGAATGTCACCATCACTTTGAGGGTGCATTATATGCACGGGGAAGGGGATGCGGACATGCTCTGCAGTCACTGATGGGGTTCTGACAGACCTTGTAAGGGGCCAGACTGAGTACCAGGCTGCGGGGTGTACAACTCCTTTTCTTTTCTGTTTTTTGTAAATTATAAGTGTTCACAAATGTGCAAGTTCAGCAGCACTACCAAACCAGTGGCCAAATCAGCACATTAAATTACACTTTGCCGTGATGCTCAGTGAAATAATAAATAGATAATTGTCTTTCAATCGGAGCACAACCCTTTCCAAGAAGGAAGGACATTTTAGAGTCAAAAGTGTGTTTACTTGGCAAAATATGAATACATTGGAAATTATTTAATTTTACTAACATGAAAACTAGCTCATTTTAAACTGTTTTGAAATGTTAATTTCCAGTGATACCTTACAGTACATAGTGTAGGCATGGTATACATGTTGCATTTATCTTACTTAACAAAGTGCATTATCAAAATAGTATAACTTTACAAACCTCTTCCTGGTTGACTGCCATCATTCCAAGATTGAAAGTCTGGTATATTCTTAGTTTACTCTCACAAAAATATCCAAATGAGAAAGGCGAAGGAGACAAATAGCAACAATTGGAGTTTCTGGCTGCTTTGCATAAAATCAAAGATCATTGTAGGAAAATAAGAAAGACAATAGATCTGTATATTTGACTAATCTAACTGATAAAAGGTGTGTATGCTTGAATCAGTAAACAGATCATGCACACTGGGTTTGGTGCAAAGTTTAGGGTTCACAACACTCATCCTAATATTAATATGTTTGTAACCATGAACCATATATAATAATTTTAGACACTAACAGGCTTACGGTCTGAGGGTAGAAGGCCGGCACCACCTATTACTGCACTGGGTTCCTTTGACTGCCCTGCTTCTCATTTTTAAAAATAATGTTCCTTGGGGGACCATTTAAAAGTGGAGAGTGAAAAGGTGCATGACCGTGTGCATGCCCAGCCACACTTGATTACTCATCCTTAAAGACTTATATAAATGAGATAGAAACATATATTTTTTTAAAAAACACTAATAGCCCTATGAATCAGGTTCTTATATATTAAATACCCTCAGTAGGACATTCATTAATTGTCCATGGTTGTGGTAGTACACATTCTTCTACTTCATTCATCCAAGCTGACTTCTTATGGCGATTATCAGCCAGACACTAAACCCTGCAATAGGAAGGTGGGTTAAAACGTGTTAACGCTTTAAAGAAAATTGTGTGCATGTCTCTGTGAATCGGCCAGTTCACAGGGCAAAGATAGACGTTGAAAGGAACCATCTAAGCGTTTCTGTGACAAAAACCTGCTGACTTCTGACACCGATAGGGAGGTGAGAGGGAGAGAGAGAGAGAGAGGGGGGGGGAGACAGAGAGAGAGAGAGAGAGAGGGAGAGGGAGAGGGAGAGAGAGAGAGAGAGAGAGAGAGAGAGAACGAGAGAGGGGGGGAGAGAGGGAAAGGGAGAGAGGGAGAGGGAGAGGGAGGGAGAGAGAGAGAGAGGGAGGGAGAGAGAGGGAGAGGGGAGAGAGGGAGAGGGAGAGAGAGAGGGGGAGAGGGGGGAGAGAGAGAGAGAGAGAGGGAGAATGAGACAGTAAGGGAAAGAGATAGGGGGAAGAAAGAGATATAGAGCAGCAGGAAGGAAGAGAGCTAGAGAAGGACATGACGCAAGAGACAGAGGCGGAGAATGTGACAGAAAACGGAAGGGAACAAGAGAACAAAGGAAAGAGAGCATGAGAGAACGAGAGCTAGGAAAGGAGAGATGGAGAAGGATAGGGACAGGGGAATGCACAGAAGAAAAACAACATATCATTAAAAAGATAATAATAATGGGACAAAAAATTGAAAGAGAATCGCTACTCCTTCGCTTGTTGCCAGGGTATGATATGAAAAGGTTCCTAAGGGCGGATCCGGGGATCGAACCTGTATTGCTCTGTGTCGTCTTGTTTTCAAGGTGAGCAACTAGCTATCCTGACTAGTCAGCTCCCTTGTTGCCCTCATAAGTATTTCAGACTCTCTCGCTGAATGTACTGAACGCCAGAATGTGGAAGAGTGCCTTTGGTTGTAGGAGATCTGTTTCTGTGGGTGTTCTTGTATATCGTCCCTTGCCCCGCGGAGGGAGGGGCTAAGTATTAACATTGCAATGTGTTTGTGTTACAGGCCCGACCCCCAAGAACAGCCCTAGAGAGAGATGGAGGCACTGCTGGGCCTAGCACTGTTCCTTGCCTGCTTCCACGGAGTGCACCTACAGCTGAGTGAGTACTAGTCTTCTCAATGCACCGTCAGCCCGTGGCATGCTCCTTCCTTGGCACGAGTACCCCTCGCCATGTATTAACCCTAGCTCGGAGTGCATGTGCAGCTTCCCATGGATGCGTTGGAATCTTGGGCCCTAACCCTAGAGTTATTCCAGCTAGGGTCCCTACTAAGCTACTGAGCCACTCTACAGTCCCATTCTGGTGACTAGAAACAGCTCATGTGTTGAGGGTTTCTGACTCTGGAGAACTGCCTTCATGTATCACCAAACGGATAAGGAGTCATATGCCTCCTCAGGGAGCTCCCTATCAGAAGCCTCCAAAAATGCCCTGTGAGTACCACTACCCACCATATGACCATTATCAGAAGTCTCCAAGCATGCCCTGTGAGCACCCTCCGTACGCCCCTATCAAGAGTTAGCAAGCATGCACCGTGAGTGCTCTCCATGTGCTCCCTATCAGAAGTCTCCAAACATGCCCTGTGAGTATCACTACCCTCCATATGCCCCCTATCAGAAGTCTCCAAACATGCCCTGTGTGTATGTACGATGTGCTCACAATCAAAGGTCTCGAAGCATGCCCTGTGAGTACTCTCCATGTACACGCAACCAGAAGTCTCCGAGCATGCCCTGTGAGTAACCTCTATGTGCTCCCTATCAGACTCTCGAAGCATTCCCTGTGAGTACTCTCCATGCTCACACGATCAGAAGTCTACAAACATGCCCTGTGAGTACTCTTCATGTACACACGATCAGAAGTCTCAAAACATGCACTGTGAGTACCCTCTATGGGCACCCTATCATAAGTCTCCAAGCATGCCTTGTGAGTACTCTGCATGTACACACATCCAGAAGTCTCCAAACATGCCCTGTGAGTACCCTCTATGTGTTCCCTATCAGACGTCTCGAAGCATGCCCTGTGAGTACTCTCCATGCACACACGATCAGAAGTCTACAAACATTCCCTGTGTGTACTCTCCATGTACACACGATCAGAAGTCTCAGAAAATACACTGTGAGTACCCTCTATGTGCTCCCTCTCAGAAGTCTCCAAGCATGCTCTGTGAGTACGCTCTATGTACACACGATCAGAAGTCTCCAATCATGCCATGTGAGTACCCTCTATGTCCTCTTTATCAGAAGTCTCCAAGCATGCGCTGTGAGTACTCACCATGTACACACGACCAGAAGGCTCCAAAGATACCCTGTGTGTACCCTCTATGTGCTCCCTACCGGAAGTCTTCATGCATGCCCTTAAAGTACCATATATATGCTCCATATCAGAAGTCTCCAAGCATGCCCTGAGTGCACTCCATGTACACACAATCAGAAGTCTACAAACATGCCCTGTGAGTACGCTCTATGTCCTCCCTATCAGAAGTCTCCAAACATGCCCTGTGAGTACTCTCCATGTACACATGATCAGAATTCTCAAAGCATGCCCTGTGAGTACTCTCCATTAACACACGACCAGAAGTCTCCAAACATGCCCTGTGTGTACCATCTATGTGCTCCGTATCAGAAGTCTACAAACATACCATGTGAGTACTCTCCACTTACACACAACCAGAAGTCTCCAAATAAGTCCTTTGAGTACCCTCTATGTGCTCCCTACCAGAGGTCTCCAAACATGCCCCGTGAGTACCCTCTAGGTGCTACCTATCAGAAGCTACCAAGCATACCCTGTGAGTACTCTCCATGTATACACAATCAGAAGTCTCCAAACATGCCATTTGAGTACCCTCTATGTCCTCCATATCAGAAGTCTCCAAACATGCCCTGTGAGTACTCTCCATGGGCATACGACCAGAATTCTCCAAACATGCCCTGTGAGTACCCTCTATGTGCTCCCTATCAGAAGTATCCAAACATGCCCTGTGAGTACCCTATATGTGCTCCCTAAGAGAAGTCTCGAAACATGCCCTGAGAGTAGCCCCTATGTGCTTCCTATCAGAATTCTCCAAACATACTTTGTGAGAACTCTCCATTTAAACACAACCAGAAGTCTCCAAACAGGCCCTGTGAGTACCCTCTATGTACTTCCTATCAGAAGTCTCCGAACATTTCCTGTGAGTACCCTCTATGTGGTCCCTATCAGAAGTCTCCAAACATACAATTTACAAACGATCAGAAGAAACATGAGTACCCTCTATGTGCTCCCTATTAGAAGTCTCCAAACATGCCATTTATACACGATCAGAAGAAACATGCCATGTGATTACCTTCCATGTACAGACGATCAGAAGACTCCAAACATGCCAAGTGAGTACCTTGTATGTCCCCTCTATCAGAATTCTCCAAGCACGCCCTGTGAATACTCTCCATGTACAAACGATCAGAATTCTCCAAACATGCCATGTGAGTACCCTATATGTCCTCTCTATCAGAAGTCTCCAAACATGCCCAGTGAGTACTCTCCATGTACACACGACCAGAATTCTCCAAACATGCCCTGTGAATACCCTATATGTGCTCCCTATCAGAAGTCTCCAAGCCTGCCCTGTGAGTACTCTCGTTGTGCACACGACCAGAATTCTCCAAACATGTCCTGTGAGTACCCTCTATGTGCTCCGTATCAGAAATCTCCAAACATACTCTGTGAGTACTCTCCATTTAAACACAACCAGAAGTCTCCAAACATGCCCTGTGAGTACCGTCTATGTGCTCCCTATAAGAAGTCTCCAAACATGCCCTGTGAGTACCGTCTATGTGGTCCGTATCAGAAGTCTCCAAACATGCCATTTACACACGATCAGAAGAAACATGCCATGTGATTACCTTCCATGTGCCCCCTATCAGAAGTCTCCAAACATGCCCTATGAGTACCCTCTATGTGCTCACTATCAGACTTCTCCAAGCATGCCCTGTGAGTACTCTCCATGTACACACAATCAGAAGTCTCCAAGCATGCCCAGTGAGTACCCTCTATG
The DNA here is from genome assembly GCF_040938575.1 of Ambystoma mexicanum. Lineage (NCBI taxonomy): Eukaryota > Metazoa > Chordata > Amphibia > Caudata > Ambystomatidae > Ambystoma > Ambystoma mexicanum. Next base: position 197,543,312 of record NC_090934.1, read on the forward strand.
TCCTCCCTATGAGAAGTCTCTAAGCATGCCCTGTGAGTACTCTCCATGTACACACTATCAGAAGTCTCCAAACATACCATGTGAGTACCCTCAATGTACTCCCTATCAGAAGTCTCCAAACATGCCCAGTGAGTACTCTCCATGTACACACGACCAGAATTCTCCAAACATGCCCTGTGAGTACCCTCTATGTGCTCCCTATCAGAAATATCCAAACATAATCTGTGAGTACTCTCCATCTAAACACGACCAGAAGTCTCCAAACATGCCCTGTGAGTACCCTCTATGTGCTCCCTATCGGAAGGCTCCAAACATGCCATTTACACACGATCAGAAGAAACATGAGTACCCTCCATGTGCTCCCTATCAGAAGTCTCCGAATGTGCCCTGTGAGTATCCTCTATGTGCTACCTATCAGAAGTCTCCAAGCATGACCTGTGAGTACTCTCCATGTACACACGATCAGAAGTCTCCAAACATGCCCTGTGAGTACCCTCTATGTGCTCCCTAACAGAAGTCTCCAAACATGCCCTGTGAGTACCCTATATGTGCTCCCTATCAGAAATCTCTAAGCATGCCCTGTGAGTACTCTCCATGTACACACGATCAGAAGTCTCCAAACATTCCCTGTGAGTACCCTCTATTTGCTCCCTATCAGAAGTCTCCAAGCATGACCTGTGAGTACTCTCCATGTACACACGATCAGAAGTCTCCAAACATGCCCTGTGAGTTTCCTCTATGTGCTCCCTAACAGAAGTCTCCAAACATGCCCTGTGAGTACCCTATATGTGCTCCCTATCAGAAGTCTGTAAGCATGGCCGTTGAGTACTCTCCATGTACACACAATCAGAATTCACCAAACATGCACTTTGAGTACACTATATGTGCTCCCTATCAGAAGTCTCCAAGCATGCCCTGTGAGTACTCTCTATGTACACACGACCAGAATTCGACCAAACATGCCCTGTGAGTACTCTACATTTAAACACGATCAGAAGTCTCCAAACATGCCCTGTGAGTACCCTCTATGTGCTCCCTATCAGAAGTCTCCAAGCATGCCCTGTGAGCACCCTCTATGTGCTCCCTATAAGAAGTAACCAAAAATTCCCTGTGAATACCCTCTATGTGCTCCCTATCAGAAGTCTCCAAACATGCCATTTGCAAACGATCAGAAGAAACATGAGTACCCTTCATGTGCTCCCTATCAGAAGTCTCAAAACATGCCTTTTACACACGATCAGAAGAAACATGCCATGTAAGTACCCTCCACGTGCTCCCTATAAGAAGTCTCCAAATGTGCCCTGTGAGTATCCTCTATGTGCTCCCCATCAGAAGTCTCCAAGCATGCCATGTGAGTACCCTCTATGTCCTCCCTAACAGAAGTCTCCAAACATGCCCTGTGCGTACTCTCCATGTGCACATGACCAGAAGACTCCAAACCTGGCCTTTGAGTACCCTCTATGTGCTCCCTAACAGAAGTCTCCAAACATGCCTTGTGAGTACCCTATATGTACTCCATTTCAGAAGTCTGAAAACATGCCCTGTGAGTACTCTCCATTTACACATGACCAAAAGTCTCCAAACATGTCCTGTGAGTCCCCTCTATGTGCTCCATATCACGAAGACTCCAAACATACCCTGTGAGTACTCTCCATTTAAACATGACCAGGAGACTCTAAACATGCCCCGTGAGTATTCTCTATGTGCTTCCTATCAGATGCCTCCAAACATGCCCTGTGAGTACCCTCTATGTCCTCCCTATCAGAAGTCTCCAAACATGCCCTGTGAGTACTCTCTATGTACTCCCTATCAGAGGTCTCCAAACATTCCCTGTAAGTACCCTCTATGTGGTCCCTATCAGAAGTCTCCAAACATACCATTTACACACGATCAGAAGAAACATGAGTACCCTCTATGTGCTCCCTATTAGAAGTCTCCAAATATGCCATTTACACACGATCAGAAGAAACATGCCATGTGATTACCTTCCATGTGCACCCTATCAGAAGTCTTCAAACGTGCCCTGTGAGTACCCTCTATGTGCTCCCCACCAGAAATCTCCAAGTATGCCCTGTGAGTACCCTCTATGTGCTCACTATCAGAAGTCTCCAAGCATGCCCTGTGAGTACTCTCCATGTACAAATGATCAGAAGTCTCCAAACATGCCATGTGAGTACCCTCTATGTCCTCCCTATCAAAAGTCTCCAAACATGCCCAGTGAGTACTCTCCATGTACACACGACCAGAATTCTCCAAACATGCCCTGTGAATACCCTATAGGTGCTCCCTATCAGAAGTCTCCAAGCCTGCCCTGTGAGTACTCTCTATGTGCACACAACCAGAATTCTCCAAACAAGTCATGTGAGTACCCTCTATGTGCTCCCTATCAGAAATCTCCAAACATACTCTGTGAGTACTCTCCATTTAAACATGATCAGAAGTCTCCAAACATGCCCTGGGAGTACCCTCTATGTGCTCCTTATCAGAAGGCTCCAAACATGCCCTATGAGTACACTCTTTGTGCTCCCTATCAGAAGGCTCCAAACATGCCATTTACACACAATCAAAAGAAACATGAGTACCCTCTATGTGCTCCCTACCAGAAGTCTTCAAACATGCCATTTACACACGATCAGAAGAAACATGCCATGTAAGTACCCTCCATGTGCTCCCTATCAGAGGTCTCCAACTGTGCCCTGTGAGTATCCTCTTTGTGCTCCCCATCAGAAGTCTCCAAGCATGACCTGTGAGTACTCTCCATGTACACACGACCAGAAGTCTCCAAACATGCTGTGTGAGTACCCTCTATTTGCTCGCTAACAGAAGTATCCCAACATGCCCTGTGAGTACCCTATATGTGCTCCCTATCAGAAGTCTCAAAACTTGCTGTGTGAGTACTCTCCATTTACATACAACCAGAAGACTCCAAACATGCCCTGTGGGTACCCTCTATGTGCTACATATTAGAAGTCTCCAAGCATACCCTGTGAGTACTCTCCATTTAAACACGACCAGGAGTCTCTAAGTATGCCCTGTGAGTACTCTCCATATACACACGATCAGAAGTCTCCAAACATGCCCTGTGAGTACCCTCTATGTGCTCCCTATCAGAAGTATCCAAACATACCCTCTGAGTACTCTCCACTTACACACAATCAGAAGTCTCCAAACATACCATGTGAGTACCTTATATGTCCTCCCTATCAGAAGTCTCCAAACATGCCTTGTGAGTACTCTCCACTTACACATGACCAGAAGTCTCCAAACATGCTCTTTGAGTACCCTCTATGTGCTGCCTATCAGAAGTCTCCAAGCCTGCCCTGTGAGTACTCTCTATGTGCACACGACCAGAATTCTCCAAACAAGTCCTGTGAGTACCCTCTATGTGCTCCCCATCAGAAATCTCCAAACATACTCTGTGAGTACTCTCCATTTAAACATGATCAGAAGTCTCCAAACATGTCCTGGGAGTACCCTCTATGTGCTCCCTATAAGAAGTCTCCAAACATGCCCTGTGAGTACACTCTATGTGCTCCCTATCAGAAGGCTCCAAACATGCCATTTACACATGATCAAAAGAAACATGAGTACCCTCTATGTGCTCCCTACCAGAAGTCTCCAAACATGCCATTTACACACGATCAGAAGAAACATGCCATGTAAGTACCCTCCATGTGCTCCCTATCAGAAGTCTCCAACTGCGCCCTGTGAGTATACTCTATGCGCTCCCCATCAGAAGTCTCCAAGCATGACCTGTGAGTACTCTCCATGTACACACGACCAGAAGTCTCCAAACATGCCCTGTGAGTACCCTCTATGTGCTCACTAACAGAAGTCTCCAAACATGCCCTGTGAGTACCCTATATGTGCTCCCTATCAGAAGTCTCAAAACATGCCGTGTGAGTACTCTCCATTTACACACGACCAGAAGTCTCCAAACATGCCCTGTGAGTACCCTCTATGTGCTACATATTAGAAGTCTCCAAGCATACCCTGTGAGTACTCTCCATTTAAACACGACCAGGAGTCTCTAAGTATGCCCTGCGAGTACTCTCCATGTACACACGATCAGAAGTCTCCAAACATGCCCTGTGAGTACCCTCTATTCGCTCCCTATCAGAAGTCTCCAAACATGGCCTGTGAGTACTCTCCATATACACCCAATCAGAAGTCTCCAAACATGCCCTGTGAGTACCCTCTATGTGCTCCCTATCAGAAGTATCCAAACATACCCTCTGAGTACTCTCCACTTACACACAATCAGAAGTCTCCAAACATACCATGTGAGTACCTTATATATCCTCCCTATCAGAAGTCTCCAAACATGCCTTGTGAGTACTCTCCATTTACACATGACCAGAAGTCTCCAAACATACCCTTTGAGTACCCTCTATGTGCTCCCTACCAGAAGTCTCCAAACATGCCCTTTGAGTACCCTCTATGTGGTCCCTATCAGACGTCTCCAAGCATGCCCTGTGAGTACTCTCCATGTACACACGACCAGAAGTCTCCAAACATGCCCTGTGAGTACCCTCTATGTGCTCCCTAATAGAAGTCTCCAAACATACTCTGTCAATACCCTATATGTGATCCCTATCAGAAGTCTCAAAACATGCCTTGTGAGCACTCTCCATTTACACATGACCAGAAGTCTCCAAACATGCCCTGTGAGTACCCTCTATGTGCTCCATATCAGAAGGTTCCAAGCGTACCCTTTGAGTACTCTCCATTCAAACACAACCCGAATTCTCCAAACATGCCCTGTGAGTACCCTCTATGTACTCCCTATCAGAAGTCTCCAAACATGCCCTGTGCTTACCATCGATGTTCGCCCTATCAGAAGTCTAAAATACATACCATTTACACACGATCACAAGAAACATGACTACCCTCTATGTGCTCCCTATTAGAAGTCTCCAAACATGCCATTTACACACAATCAGAAGAAACATGCCATGTGATTACCCCTATGTGCTTCCTATCTGAAGTCTCCAAATGTTCCCTATGAGTATTCTCTATGTGCTCCCCATCAGAAGTCTCCAAGCATACCATGTGAGTACCCTCTATGTACTCCCTATCAGAAGTCTCCAAACATGCCCTGTGAGTACTCTCCATGTACACTCGACCAGAATTCTCCAAACATGCCCTGTGAGTACACTATATGTGCTCCCTATCAGAAGTCTCCAAGCATGCCCTCTGAGTACTCTCTATGTACACATGACCAGAATTCACCAAACGTGCCCTGTGAGTACTCTCCATTTAAACACAACCAGAAGTCGCCAAACATGCCCTGTGAGTACCCTCTATGTGCTCCCTATCAGAAGTCTCCAAGCATGCCCTGTGAGCACCCTCTATGTGCTCCCTATAAGAAGTCTCCAAAAATGCCCTGTGAGTACCCTCTATGTGCTCCCTATCAGAAGTCTCCAAACATGCCATTTACACACGATCAGAAGAAAAATGCCATGGAAGTACCCTCTATGTGCTCCCTATCAGAAGTCTCCAAATGTGCCCTGTGAGTATCCTCTATGTGCTCCCCATCAGAAGTCTCCAAGCATGCCATGTGAGTACCCTCTATGTCCTCCCTATCAGAACTCTCCTAACATGGCTGTGCGTACTCTCCATGTGCACATGACCAGAAGTCTCCAAAATCTGGCCTTTGAGTACCCTCTATGTGCTCCCTAACAGAAGTCTCCAAACATGCCCTGTGAGAACGCTATATGTGCTCCATATCAGAAGTCTGAAAACATGCCATGTGAGTACTCTCCATTTACACACGACCAAAAGTCTCCAAACATGCCCTGTGAATACCCTCTATGTGCTCCATATCAAAAGTCTCCAAACATACCCTGCGAGTACTCTCCATTTAAACACGACCAGAAGTCTCTAAACATGCCCTGTGAGTATTCTCTATATGCTTCCTATCAGATGCCTCCAAACATGCCCTGTGAGTACCCTCTATGTGCTCCCTATCAGAAGTCTCCAAACATGCCCTGTGAGTACCCTCCATGTGCTCCCTCTAAGAAGTCCCCATACATGCCCCGTGAGTATTCTCTATGTACGCCCTATCAGAAGTCTCCAAAAATGCCCTGTGAGTACCCTCTATGTGCTCCCTATCAGAAATATCCAAACATACCCTCTGAGTACTCTCCACTTACACACAATCAGAAGTCTCCAAACATACCATGTGAGTACCTTATATGTCCTCCCTATCAGAAGTCTCCAAACATGCCTTGTGAGTACTCTCCACTTACACATGACCAGAAGTCTCCAAACATGCCCTTTGAGTACCCTCTATGTGCTGCCTATCAGAAGTCTCCAAGCCTGCCCTGTGAGTACTCTCTATGTGCACACGACCAGAATTCTCCAAACAAGTCCTGTGAGTACCCTCTATGTGCTCCCTATCAGAAATCTCCAAACATACTCTGTGAGTACTCTCCATTTAAACATGATCAGAAGTCTCCAAACATGTCCTGGGAGTACCCTCTATGTGCTCCCTATAAGAAGTCTCCAAACATGCCCTGTGAGTACACTCTATGTGCTCCCTATCAGAAGGCTCCAAACATGCCATTTACACACGATCAAAAGAAACATGAGTACCCTCTTTGTGCTCCCTACCAGAAGTCTCCAAACATGCCATTTACACACGATCAGAAGAAACATGCCATGTAAGTACCCTCCATGTGCTCCCTATCAGAAGTCTCCAACTGCGCCCTGTGAGTATACTCTATGCGCTCCCCATCAGTAGTCTCCAAGCATGACCTGTGAGTACTCTCCATGTACACACGACCAGAAGTCTCCAAACATGCCCTGTGAGTACCCTCTATGTGCTCACTAACAGAAGTCTCCAAACATGCCCTGTGAGTACCCTATATGTGCTCCCTATCAGAAGTCTCAAAACATGCCGTGTGAGTACTCTCCATTTACACACAACCAGAAGTCTCCAAACATGCCCTGTGAGTACCCTCTATGTGCTACATATTAGAAGTCTCCAAGCATACCCTGTGAGTACTCTCCATTTAAACACGACCAGGAGTCTCTAAGTATGCCCTGCGAGTACTCTCCATGTACACACGATCAGAAGTCTCCAAACATGCCCTGTGAGTACCCTCTATTCGCTCCCTATCAGAAGTCTCCAAACATGGCCTGTGAGTACTCTCCATATACACCCAATCAGAAGTCTCCAAACATGCCCTGTGAGTACCCTCTATGTGCTCCCTATCAGAAGTATCCAAACATACCCTCTGAGTACTCTCCACTTACACACAATCAGAAGTCTCCAAACATACCATGTGAGTACCTTATATATCCTCCCTATCAGAAGTCTCCAAACATGCCTTGTGAGTACTCTCCATTTACACATGACCAGAAGTCTCCAAACATGCCCTTTGAGTACCCTCTATGTGCTCCCTACCAGAAGTCTCCAAACATGCCCTTTGAGTACCCTCTATGTGGTCCCTATCAGACGTCTCCAAGCATGCCCTGTGAGTACTCTCCATGTACACACGACCAGAAGTCTCCAAACATGCCCTGTGAGTACCCTCTATGTGCTCCCTAATAGAAGTCTCCAAACATACTCTGTCAGTACCCTATATGTGATCCCTATCAGAAGTCTCAAAACATGCCTTGTGAGCACTCTCCATTTACACATGACCAGAAGTCTCCAAACATGCCCTGTGAGTACCCTCTATGTGCTCCATATCAGAAGGTTCCAAGCGTACCCTTTGAGTACTCTCCATTCAAACACAACCCGAATTCTCCAAACATGCCCTGTGAGTACCCTCTATGTACTCCCTATCAGAAGTCTCCAAACATGCCCTGTGCTTACCATCGATGTTCGCCCTATCAGAAGTCTAAAATACATACCATTTACACACGATCACAAGAAACATGACTACCCTCTATGTGCTCCCTATTAGAAGTCTCCAAACATGCCATTTACACACAATCAGAAGAAACATGCCATGTGATTACCCCTATGTGCTTCCTATCTGAAGTCTCCAAATGTTCCCTATGAGTATTCTCTATGTGCTCCCCATCAGAATTCTCCAAGCATACCATGTGAGTACCCTCTATGTACTCCCTATCAGAAGTCTCCAAACATGCCCTGTGAGTACTCTCCATGTACACTCGACCAGAATTCTCCAAACATGCCCTGTGAGTACACTATATGTGCTCCCTATCAGAAGTCTCCAAGCATGCCCTCTGAGTACTCTCTATGTACACATGACCAGAATTCACCAAACGTGCCCTGTGAGTACTCTCCATTTAAACACAACCAGAAGTCGCCAAACATGCCCTGTGAGTACCCTCTATGTGCTCCCTATCAGAAGTCTCCAAGCATGCCCTGTGAGCACCCTCTATGTGCTCCCTATAAGAAGTCTCCAAAAATGCCCTGTGAGTACCCTCTATGTGCTCCCTATCAGAAGTCTCCAAACATGCCATTTACACACGATCAGAAGAAAAATGCCATGGAAGTACCCTCTATGTGCTCCCTATCAGAAGTCTCCAAATGTGCCCTGTGAGTATCCTCTATGTGCTCCCCATCAGAAGTCTCCAAGCATGCCATGTGAGTACCCTCTATGTCCTCCCTATCAGAACTCTCCTAACATGGCTGTGCGTACTCTCCATGTGCACATGACCAGAAGTCTCCAAAATCTGGCCTTTGAGTACCCTCTATGTGCTCCCTAACAGAAGTCTCCAAACATGCCCTGTGAGTACGCTATATGTGCTCCATATCAGAAGTCTGAAAACATGCCATGTGAGTACTCTCCATTTACACACGACCAAAAGTCTCCAAACATGCCCTGTGAATACCCTCTATGTGCTCCATATCAAAAGTCTCCAAACATACCCTGCGAGTACTCTCCATTTAAACACGACCAGAAGTCTCTAAACATGCCCTGTGAGTATTCTCTATATGCTTCCTATCAGATGCCTCCAAACATGCCCTGTGAGTACCCTCTATGTGCTCCCTATCAGAAGTCTCCAAACATGCCCTGTGAGTACCCTCCATGTGCTCCCTCTAAGAAGTCCCCATACATGCCCCGTGAGTATTCTCTATGTACGCCCTATCAGAAGTCTCCAAACATTCCCTGTAAGTACCCTCTATGTGGTCCCTATCAGAAGTCTCCAAACATACCATTTACACACGATCAGAAGAAACATGAGTACCCCCTATGTGCTCCCTATTAGAAGTCTCCAAACATGCCATGTGATTACCTTCCATGTGCACCCTATCAGAAGTCTCCAAATGTGCCCTGTGAGTATCCTCTATGTGCTCCCCACCAGAAGTCTTCAAGTATGCCCTGTGAGTACCGTCTATGTGCTCACTATCAGAAGTCTCCAAGCATGCCCTGTGAGTACTCTCCATGTACACACGATCAGAAGACTCCAAACATGCCCTGTGAGTACCCTCTATGTGCTCCCTAACAGAAGTCTCCAAACATGCCCTGTGAGTACCCTATATGTGCTCCCTATCAGAAATCTCTAAGCATGCCCTGTGAATACTCTCCATGTACACACGATCAGAAGTCTCCAAACATGCCCTGTGAGTTCCCTCTATTTGCTCCCTAACAGAAGTCTCCAAACATGCCCTTTGAGTACCCTATATGTGCTCCCTATCAGAAGTCTGTAAGCATGGCCGTTGAGTACTCTCCATGTACACACAATCAGAATTCACCAAACATGCACTTTGAGTACACTATATGTGCTCCCTATCAGAAGTCTCCAAGCATGCCCTGTGAGTACTCTCTATGTACACACGACCAGAATTCGACCAAACATGCCCTTTGACTACTCTACATTTAAACACGATCAGAAGTCTCCAAACATGCCCTGTGAGTACCCTCTATGTGCTCCCTATCAGAAGTCTCCAAGCATGCCCTGTGAGCACCCTCTATGTGCTCCCTATAAGAAGTAACCAAAAATTCCCTGTGAATACCCTCTATGTGCTCCCTATCAGAAGTCTCCAAACATGCCATTTGCAAACGATCAGAAGAAACATGCGTACCCTTCATGTGCTCCCTATCAGAAGTCTCAAAACATGCCTTTTACACACGATCAGAAGAAACATGCCATGTAAGTACACTCCATGTGCTCCCTATCAGAAGTCTCCAAATGTGCCCTGTGAGTATCCTCTATGTGCTCCCCATCAGAAGTCTCCAAGCATGCCATGTGAGTACCCTCTATGTCCTCCCTATCAGAAGTCTCCAAACATGCCCTGTGTGTACTCTCCATGTGCACATGACCAGAAGTCTCCAAACCTGGCCTTTGAGTACCCTCTATGTGCTCCCTAACAGAAGTGTCCAAACATGCCTTGTGAGTACCCTATATGTACTCCATTTCAGAAGTCTGGAAACATGCCCTGTGAGTACTCTCCATTTACACATGACCAAAAGTCTCCAAACATGCCCTGTGAGTACCCTCTATGTGCTCCATATCACGAAGACTCCAAACATACCCTGTGAGTACTCTCCATTTAAACATGACCAGGAGTCTCCAAGCATGCCCTGTGAGTACTCTCTATGTGCACACGACCAGAATTCTCCAAACATGCCCTGTGAGTACCCTCTATGTGCTCCCTATCAGAAGTCTCCAAACATGCCCTGTGAGTACCCTCCATGTGCTCCCTCTAAGAAGTCCCCATACATGCCCTGTGAGTACTCTCTATGTACGCCCTATCAGACGTCCCCAAACATTCCCTGTAAGTACCCTCTATGAGGTCCCTATCAGAAGTCTCCAAACATACCATTTACACACGATCAGAAGAAACATGAGTACCCTCTATGTGCTCCCTATTAGAAGTCTCCAAACATGCCATGTGATTACCTTCCATGTGCACCCTATAAGAAGTCTCCAAATGTGCCCTGTGAGTATCCTCTATGTGCTCCCCACCAGAAGTCTTCAGGTATGCCCTGTGAGTACCCTCTATGTGCTCACTATCAGAAGTCTCCAAGCATGCCCTGTGAGTACTCTCCATGTACAAATGATCAGAAGTCTCTAAACATGCCATGTGAGTACCCTTTATGTCCTCCCTATCAAAAGTCTCCAAACATGCCCAGTGAGTACTCTCCATGTACACACAACCAGAATTCTCCAAACATGCCTTGTGAATACCCTATATGTGCTCCCTATCAGAAGTCTCCAAGCCTGCCCTGTGAGTACTCTCTATGTGCACACGACCAGAATTCTCCAAACACGTCCTGTGAGTACCCTCTATGTGCTCCCTATCAGAAATATCCGAACATGCCCTGTGAGTACCCTCTATGTGCTCCCTGTCGGAAGGCTCCAAACATGCCATTTACACACGATCAGAAGAAACATGAGTACCCTCCATGTGCTCCCTATCAGAGGTCTCCAAATGTGCCCTGTGCCCTGTGAGTGTGCCCTGTGAGTATCCTCTATGTGCTCCCTATCAGAAGTCTATAAGCATGACCTGTGAGTTCTCTCCATGTACAAACGATCAGAAGTCTCCAAACATGCTGTGGGAGTACCCTCTATGTGCTCCCTAACAGAAGTCTCCAAACATGCCCTGTGAGTACCCTATATGTGCTCCCTATCAGAAGTCTCTAAGCATGCCCTGTGAGTACTCTCCATGTACACACAATCAGAATTATCCAAACATGCCCTGTGAGTACACTATATGTGCTCCCTATCAGAAGTCTCCAAGCATGCCCTGTGAGTACTCTCTATGTACACACGACCACAATTCGACCAAACATGCCCTGTGAGTACTCTACATTTAAACACGATCAGAAGTCTCCAAACATGCCTTGTGAGTACCCTCTGTGTGCTCCCTATCAGAAATCTCCAAACATGCCCTGTGAATACCCTACATGTGCTCCCTATCAGAAGTCTCCAAGCATGCCCTGTGAGTACTCTCTATGTGCACACGACCAGAATTCTCCAAACACGTCCTGTGAGTACCCTCTATGTGCTCCCTATCAGAAATATCCAAACATAATCTGTGAGTACTCTCCATCTAAACACGACCAAAAGTCTCCAAACATGCCCTGTGAGTACCCTCTATGTGCTCCCTATCGGAAGGCTCCAAACATGCCATTTACACACGATCAGAAGAAACATGAGTACCCTCCATGTGCTCCCTATCAGAAGTCTCCAAGCATGCCCTGTGAGTACTCTCTATGTGCACACGACCAGAATTCTCCAAACACGTCCTGTGAGTACCCTCTATGTGCTCCCTATCAGAAATATCCAAACATAATCTGTGAGTACTCTCCATCTAAACACGACCAAAAGTCTCCAAACATGCCCTGTGAGTACCCTCTATGTGCTCCCTATCGGAAGGCTCCAAACATGCCATTTACACACGATCAGAAGAAACATGAGTACCCTCCATGTGCTCCCTATCAGAAGTCTCCAAATGTGCCCTGTGAGTATCCTCTATGTGCTCCCTATCAGAAGTCTATAAGCATGACCTGTGAGTTCTCTCCATGTACAAACGATCAGAAGTCTCCAAACATGCCCTGTGAGTACCCTCTATGTGCTCCCTAACAGAAGTCTCCAAACATGCCCTGTGAGTACCCTATATGTGCTCCATATCAGAAGTCTCTAAGTATGCCCTGTGAGTACTCTCCATGTACACACGATCAGAAGTCTCCAAACATGCCCTGGGAGTTACCTCTATGTGCTCCCTAACAGAAGTCTCCAAACATGCCCTGTGAGTACCCTATATGTGCTCCCTATCAGAAGTCTCTAAGCATGCCCTGTGAGTACTCTCCATGTACACACAATCAGAATTCTCCAAACATGCCCTGTGAGTACACTATATGTGCTCCCTATCAGAAGTCTCTAAGCATGCCCTGTGAGTACTCTCCATGTACACACAATCAGAAGACTCCAAGCATGCCCTGTGAATACTCTCTATGTACACACGACCAGAATTCGACCAAACATGCCCAGTGAGTACTCTACATTTAAACACGATCAGAAGTCTCCAAACATGCCCTGTGAGTACCCTCTATGTGCTCCCTATCAGAAGTCTCCAAGCATGCCCTGTGAGAACCCTCTATGTGCTCCCTATAAGAAGTCTCCAAAAATTGCCTGTGAGTACCCTCTATCTGCTCCCTATCCGAAGTCTCCAAACATGCCATTTGCAAACGATCAGAAGAAACATGAGTACCCTCCATGTGCTCCCTATCAGACGTCTCAAAACATGCCTTTTACACACGATCAGAAGAAACATGCCATGTAAGTACCCTCCATGTGCTCCCTATCAGAAGTCTCCAAATGTGCCCTGTAAGTATCCTCTATGTGCTCCCCATCAGAAGTCTCCAAGCATGTCATGTGAGTACCCTCTATGTCCTCCCTATCAGAAGTCTCGAAACATGCCCTGTGCGTACTCACCATGTGCACATGACCAGAAGTCTCCAAACCTGGCCTTTGAGTACCCTCTATGTGCTCCCTAACAGAAGTCTCCAAACATGCCTTGTGAGTCCCCTATATGTACTCCATTTCAGAAGTCTGAAAACATGCCCTGTGAGTACTCTCCATTTACACATGACCAAAAGTCTCCAAACATGCCCTGTGAGTACCCTCTATGTGCTCCATATCACGAAGACTCCAAACATACCCTGTGAGTACTCTCCATTTAAACATGACCAGGAGTCTCTAAACATGCCCTGTGAGTATTCTCTATGTGCTTCCTATCAGATGCCTCCAAACATGCCCTGTGAGTACCCTCTATGTGCTCCCTATCAGAAGTCTCCAAACATTCCCTGTAAGTACCCTCTATGTGGTCCCTATCAGAAGTCTCCAAACATACCATTTACACACAATCAGAAGAAACATGAGTACCCTCTATGTGCTCCCTATTAGAAGTCTCCAAACATGCCATTTAAACACGATCAAAAGAAACATGAGTACCCTCTATGTGCTCCCTATTAGAAGTCTCCAAACATGCCATTTAAACACGATCAAAAGAAACATGCCATGTGATTACCTTCCATGTGCACCCTATCCGAAGTCTCCAAATGTGCCCTGTGAGTATCCTCTATGTGCTCCCCACCAGAAGTCTTCAAGTATGCCCTGTGAGTACCCTCTATGTGCTCACTATCAGAAGTCTCCAAGCATGCCCTGTGAGTACTCTCTATGTACAAATGATCTGAAGTCTCTAAACATGCCATGTGAGTACCCTCTATGTCCTCCCTATCAAAAGTCTCCAAACATGCCCAGTGAGTACTCGCCATGTACACACGACCAGAATTCTCCAAACATGCCCTGTGAATACCCTATATGTGCTCCCTATCAGAAGTCTCCAAGCCTGCCCTGTGAGTACTCTCTATGTGCACACAACCAGAATTCTCCAAACACGTCCTGTGAGTACCCTCTATGTGCCTCCTATCAGAAATCTCCAAACATACTCTGTGAATACTATCCATTTAAACACGATCAGAAGTCTCCAAACATGCCCTGGGAGTACCCTCTATGTGCTCCCTACAAGAAGTCTCCAAACATGCCCTCTGAGTACACTCTATGTGCTCCCTATCAGAAGGCTCCAAACATACTATTTACACATGATCAGAAGAAACATGAGTACCCTCTATGTGCTCCCTATCAGAAGTCTCCAAGCCTGCTACTCTCTATGTGCACACGACCAGAATTCTCCAAACACGTCCTGTGATTACCCTCTATGTGCTCCCTATCAGAAATCTCCAAACATACTCTGTGAGTACTCTCAATTTAAACACGACCAGAAGTATCCAAACATGCCCTGTGAGTACCCTCTATGTGCTCCCTATAAGAAGTCTCCAAACATGCCCTGGGAGTACCCTCTATGTTCTCCCTGTCGGAAGGCTCCAAACATGCCATTTACACATGATCAGAATAAACATGCCATGTATGTATCCTACATGTACTCCCTATCAGAAGTCTCCAAATGTGCCCTGTGAGTATCCTCTATGTGCTCCCTACCAGAAATATCCAAACATACTCTGTGAGTACTCTACATTTAAACACGACCAGAAGTCTCCAAACATGCCCTGTGAGTGCCCTCTATGTGCTCCCTATAAGAAGTCTCCAAACGTGCCCTGTGAGTACCCTCTATGTGCTCCCTACCAGAAATATCCAAACATGCCATTTACACCCGATCAGAATAAACATGCCATGTAAGTACCCTACATGTGCTCCCTATCAGAAGTCTCCAAATGTGCCCTGTGAGTATCCTCTATGTTCTCCCCATCAGAAGTCTCCAAGCATGACCTGTGATTACTCTCCATGTACACATGATCAGAAGTCTCCAAACATGCCCTGTGAGTACCCTCTATGGGCTCCCTAACAGAAGTCTCCAAACATGCCCTGTGAGTACCCTCTATGTTCTCCCTATCGGAAGGCTCCAAACATGCCATTTACACACGATCAGAAGAAACATGAGTACCCTATATGTGCTCCCTACCAGAAATATCTAAACATGCCATTTACACACGATCAGAATAAACATGCCTTGTAAGTACCCTACATGTGCTCCCTATCAGAAGTCTCCAAATGTGCCCTGTGAGTATCCTCTATGTGCTCCCCATCAGAAGTCTCCAAGCATGACATGTGAATACTCTCCATGTACACACGATCAGAAGTCTCCAAACATGCCCTGTGAGTACCCTCTATGGGCTCCCTAACAGAAGTCTCCAAACATGCCCTGTGAATACCCTATATGTGCTCCCTATCAGAAGTCTCTAAGCATGCCCTGTGAGTACTCTCCATGTACACACGATCAGAAGTCTCCAAACATGCCCTGTGAGTATTCTCTATGTGCTTCCTATCAGATGTCTCCAAACATGCCTTGTGAGTACCCTATATGTGCTCCCTATCAGAAGTCTCCAAACATGCCCTGTGAATACCCTCCATGTGCTCCAAGAAGTCTCCAAACATGCCCTGTGAGTACTCTCTATGTACTCCCTATCAGAGGTCTCCAAACATTCCCTGTAAGTACCCTCTATGTGGTCCCTATCAGTAGTCTCCAAAGATACCATTTACACACGATCAGAAGAAACATGAGTACCCTCTATGTGCTCCCTATTAGAAGTCTCCAAACATGCCATTTACACACGATCAGAAGAAACATGCCATGTGATTACCTTCCATGTGCACCCTATCAGAAGTCTTCAAACGTGCCCTGTGAGTACTCTCTATGTACTCCCTATCAGAGGTCTCCAAACATTCCCTGTAAGCACCCTCTATGTGGTCCCTATCAGAAGTCTCCAAACATACCATTTACACACGATCAGAAGAAACATGAGTACCCTCTATGCGCTCCCCACCAGAAGTCTCCAAGTATGCCCTGGGAGTACCCTCTATGTGCTCCCTACAAGAAGTCTCCAAACATGCCCTCTGAGTACACTCTATGTGCTCCCTATCAGAAGGCTCCAAACATACTATTTACACATGATCAGAAGAAACATGAGTACCCTCTATGTGCTCCCTATCAGAAGTCTCCAAGCCTGCTACTCTCTATGTGCACACGACCAGAATTCTCCAAACACGTCATGTGAGTACCCTCTATGTGCTCCCTATCAGAAATCTCCAAACATACTCTGTGAGTACTCTCAATTTAAACACGACCAGAAGTCTCCAAACATGCCCTGTGAGTACCCTCTATGTGCTCCCTATAAGAAGTCTCCAAACATGCCCTGTGAGTACCCTCTATGTTCTCCCTATCGGAAGGCTCCAAACATGCCATTTACACATGATCAGAATAAACATGCCATGTAAGTACCCTACATGTACTCCCTATCAGAAGTCTCCAAATGCGCCCTGTGAGTATCCTCTATGTGCTCCCTACCAGAAATATCCAAACATGCCCTGTGAGTACCCTCTATGTGCTCCCTACCAGAAATATCCAAACATGCCATTTACACCCGATCAGAATAAACATGCCATGTAAGTACCCTACATGTGCTCCCTATCAGAAGTCTCCAAATGTGCCCTGTGAGTATCCTCTATGTGCTCCCCATCAGAAGTCTCCAAGCATGACCTGTGATTACTCTCCATGTACACATGGGCCCTCATTACGACCCTGGCGGAGAACCATGGTGCAATTTGCACCATGGTCCATGGCGCTAAGCTGCCAACTCCGCCATGGTGGTTGGCGGACTTACCGCCCCATTCCGACCTTGGCGGGGCGGTAAGTCCCCAATCCCCATTTACCCTTCCCCATTCCCATTTTTGCCCCATAGGGTATAATGGGAGTGGGGAAGGCGTTAATTACGCCACCGTAAATTACGGTGGCGTAATTAACAACAAGTCCCGTAGCGCCATGGATTTTTCCGCCTGCTAAAAGCAGGCGTAAAAATCACCATGGCGCTACGGGAACTCGTAGTCAGGCGGAAAGGTACGCCATGCTTTACGCCGGCGTAAACCCCTTTCCGCCAGGGTCGTAATGAGGGCCATGATCAGAAGTCTCCAAACATGCCCTGTGAGTACCCTCTATGGGCTCCCTAACAGAAGTCCCCAAACATGCCCTGTGAGTACCCTCTATGTTCTCCCTATCGGAAGGCTCCAAACATGCCATTTACACACGATCAGAAGAAACATGAGTACCCTCTATGTGCTCCCTACCAGAAATATCTAAACATGCCATTTACACACGATCAGAATAAACATGCCTTGTAAGTACCCTACATGTGCTCCCTATCAGAAGTCTCCAAATGTGCCCTGTGAGTATCCTCTCTGTGCTCCCCATCAGAAGTCTCCAAGCATGACATGTGATTACTCTCCATGTACACACGATCAGAAGTCTCCAAACATGCCCTGTGAGTACCCTCTATGTGCTCCCTAACAGAGGTCTCCAAACATGCCCTGTGAATACCCTATATGTGCTCCCTATCAGAAGTCTCTAAGCATGCCCTGTGAGTACTCTCCATGTACACACGATCAGAAGTCTCCAAACATGCCCTGTGAGTATTCTCTATGTGCTTTCTAACAGATGTCTCCAAACATGCCTTGTGAGTACCCTCTATGTGCTCCCTATCAGAAGTCTCCAAACATGCCCTGTGAATACCCTCCATGTGCTCCTTCTAAGAAGTCTCCAAACATGCCCTGTGAGTACTCTCTTTGTACTCCCTATCAGAGGTCTCCAAACATTCGCTGTAAGTACCCTCTATGTGGTCCCTATCAGTAGTCTCCAAACATACCATTTACACACGATCAGAAGAAACATGAGTACCCTCTATGTGCTCCCTATTAGAAGTCTCCAAACGTGCCATTTACACACGATCAGAAGAAACATGCCATGTGATTACCTTCCATGTGCACCCTATCAGAAGTCTTCAAACGTGCCCTGTGAGTACTCTCTATGTACTCCCTATCAGAGGTCTCCAAACATTCCCTGTAAGTACCCTCTATGTGGTCCCTATCAGAAGTCTCCAAACATACCATTTACACACGATCAGAAGAAACATGAGTACCCTCTATGTGCTCCCCACCAGAAGTCTCCAAGCATGCCCTGTGAGTACTCTCCATGTACAAATGATCAGAAGTCTCCAAACATGCCATGTGAGAACCCTCTATGTCCTCCCTATCAAAAGTCTCCAAACATGCCCAGTGAGTACTCTCCATGTACACACGACCAGAATTCTCCAAACATGCCATGTAAGTACCCTCCATGTGCTCCCTATCAGAAGTCTCCAACTGTGCCCTGTGAGTATCCTCTATGTGCTCCCCATCAGAAGTCTCCAAGCATGACCTGTGAGTACTCTCCATGTACACACGACCAGAAGTCTCAAAACATGCCGTGTGAGTACTCTCCATTTACACACAACCAGAAGTCTCCAAACATGCCCTGTGAGTACCCTCTATGTGCTACATGTTAGAAGTCTCCAAGCATACCCTGTGAGTACTCTCCATTTAAACACGACCAGGAGTCTCTAAGTATGCCCTGTGAGTACTCTCCATGTACACACGATCAGAAGTCTCCAAACATGCCCTGTGAGTACCCTCTATTCGCTCCCTATCAGAAGTCTCCAAACATGCCCTGTGAGTACTCTCCATATACACACAATCAGAAGTCTCCAAACATACCATGTGAGTACCTTATATGTCCTCCCTATCAGAAGTCTTAAAACATGCCTTGTGAGTACTCTCCACACACACATGACCAGAAGTCTCCAAACATGCCCTTTGAGTACCCTCTATGTGCTCCCTATCAGAAGTCTCCAAGCCTGCCCTGTGAGTACTCTCTATGTGCACACGACCAGAATTCTCCAAACAAGTCCTGTGAGCACCCTCTATGTGCTCCCTATCAGAAATCTCCAAACATACTCTGTGAGTACTCTCCATTTAAACATGATCAGAAGTCTCCAAACATGTCCTGGGAGTACCCTCTATGTGCTCCCTATAAGAAGTTCCAAACATGCCCTGTGAGTACACTCTATGTGCTCCCTATCAGAAGGCTCCAAACATGCCATTTACACACGATCAAAAGAAACATGCCATGTAAGTACCCTCCATGTGCTCCCTATCAGAAGTCTCCAACTGCGCCCTGTGAGTATACTCTATGTGCTCCCCATCAGAAGTCTCCAAGCATGACCTGTGAGTACTCTCCATGTACACACAACCAGAAGTCTCCAAACATGCCCTGTGAGTACCCTCTATGTGCTCACTAACAGAAGTCTCCAAACATGCCCTGTGAGAACCCTATATGTGCTCCCTATCAGAAGTCTCAAAACATGCCATGTGAGTACTCTCCATTTACACACGACCAGAAGTCTCCAAACATGCCCTGTGAGTACCCTCTATGTGCTACTTATTAGAAGTCTCCAAGCATACCCTGTGAGTACTCTCCATTTAAACACGACCAGGAGTCTCTAAGTATGCCCTGTGAGTACTCTCCATGTACACACGATCAGAAGTCTCCAAACATGCCCTGTGAGTACCCTCTATTCGGTCCCTATCAGAAGTCTCCAAACATGGCCTGTGAGTACTCTCCATATACACCCAATCAGAAGTCTCCAAATGATGCCCTGTGAGTACCCTCTATGTGCTCCCTATCAGAAGTATCCAAGCATACCCTCTGAGTACTCTCCACTTACACACAATCAGAAGTCTCCGAACATACCATGTGAGTACCTTATATATCCTCCCTATCAGAAATCTCCAAACATGCCTTGTGAGTACTCTCCATGTACACACGACCAGAAGTCTCCAAACATGCCCTGTGAGTACCCTCTATGTGCTCCCTAATAGAAGTCTCCAAACATACTCTGTGAGTACCCTATATGTGCTCCCTATCAGAAGTCTCAAAACATGCCTTGTGAGCACTCTCCATTTACACATGACCAGAAGTCTTCAAACATGCCCTGTGAGTACCCTCTATGTGCTCCATATCAGAAGGTTCCAGGCGTACCCTTTGAGTACCCTCCATTCAAACACAACCCGAATTCTCCAAACATGCCCTGTGAGTACCCTCTGTGTACTCCCTATCAGAAGTTTCCAAACATGCCCTGTGCATACCATCAATGTTCGCCCTATCAAAAGTCTAAAATACATACCATTTACACACGATCAGAAGTAACATGAGTACCCTCTATGTGCTCCCTATTAGAAGTCTCCAAACATGCCATTTACACACAATCAGAAGAAACATGCCATGTGATTACCCCTATGTGTTTCCTATCTGAAGTCTCCAAATGTTCCCTATGAGTATCCTCTATGTGCTCCCCATCAGAAGTCTCCAAGCATACCATGTGAGTACCCTCTATGTACTCCCTATCAGAAGTCTCCAAACATGCCCTGCGAGTACTCTCCATGTACACTCGACCAGAATTCTCCAAACATGCCCTGTGAGGACACTATATGTGCTCCCTATCAGAAGTCTCCAAGCATGCCCTCTGAGTACTCTCTATGTACACATGACCAGAATTCACCAAACGTGCCCTGTGAGTACTCTCCATTTAAACACATCCAGAAGTCTCCAAACATGCCCTGTGAGTACCCTCTATGTGCTCCCTATCAGAAGTCTCCAAGCATGCCCTGTGAGCACCCTCTATGTGCTCCCTATAAGAAGTCTCCAAAAATGCCCTGTGAGTACCCTCCATGTGCTCCCTATCAGAAGTCTCAAAACATGCCTTTTGCACACGATCAGAAGAAACATGCCATGGAAGTACCCTCTATATGCTCCCTATCAGAAGTCTCCAAATGTGCCCTGTGAGTATCCTCTATGTGCTCCCCCATCAGAAGTCTCCAAGCATGCCATGTGAGTACCCTCTATGTCCTCCCTATAAGAACTCTCCTAACATGGCCTGTGCGTACTCTCCATGTGCACATGACCAGAAGTCTCCAAAATCTGGCCTTTGAGTACCCTCTATGTGCTCCCTAACAGAAGTCTCCAAACATGCCTTGTGAGTACGCTATATGTGCTCCATATCAGAAGTCTGAAAACATGCCATGTGAGTTCTCTCCATTTACACACGACCAAAAGTCTCCAAACATGCCCTGGGAGTACTCTCTATGTGCTTCCTATCAGAAGTCTCCAAACATGCCCTGTGAGTACCCTCTATGTGCTCCCTATCAGAAGTCTCCAAACATGCCCTGTGAGTACCCTCCATGTGCTCCCTCTAAGAAGTCTCCAAACGTGCCCTGTGAGTATCCTCTATGTGCTTCCTACCAAAAGTCTCCAAGCATGCCCTGTGAGTACTCTCCATGTACACGCAATCAGAATTCTCCAAACATGCCATGTCAGTACCCTCTATGTCCTCCCTATCAGAAGTCTCCAAACAAGCCCTGTGCGTACTCTCCATGTACACATGACCAGAAGTCTCCAAACCTGGCCTTTGAGTACCCTCTATGTGCTCCCTAACAGAAGTCTACAAACATTCCCTGTGAGTACCCTCTATGTGCTACATATTAGAAGTCTCCAAGCATACCCTGTGAGTACTCTCCATTTAAACACGACCAGGAGTCTCTAAGCATGCCCTGTGAGTACTCTCTATGTACTCCCTATCAGAAGTCTCCAAACATGCCCTGCGAGTACTCTCCATGTACACTCGACCAGAATTCTCCAAACATGCCCTGTGAGGACACTATATGTGCTCCCTATCAGAAGTCTCCAAGCATGCCCTCTGAGTACTCTCTATGTACACATGACCAGAATTCACCAAACGTGCCCTGTGAGTACTCTCCATTTAAACACATCCAGAAGTCTCCAAACATGCCCTGTGAGTACTCTCTATGTACACATGACCAGAATTCACCAAACGTGCCCTGTGAGTACTCTCCATTTAAACACATCCAGAAGTCTCCAAACATGCCCTGTGAGGACACTATATGTGCTCCCTATCAGAAGTCTCCAAGCATGCCCTCTGAGTACTCTCTATGTACACATGACCAGAATTCACCAAACGTGCCCTGTGAGTACTCTCCATTTAAACACATCCAGAAGTCTCCAAACATGCCCTGTGAGTACCCTCTATGTGCTCCCTATCAGAAGTCTCCAAGCATGCCCTGTGAGCACCCTCTATGTGCTCCCTATAAGAAGTCTCCAAAAATGCCCTGTGAGTACCCTCCATGTGCTCCCTATCAGAAGTCTCAAAACATGCCTTTTGCACACGATCAGAAGAAACATGCCATGGAAGTACCCTCTATATGCTCCCTATCAGAAGTCTCCAAATGTGCCCTGTGAGTATCCTCTATGTGCTCCCCCATCAGAAGTCTCCAAGCATGCCATGTGAGTACCCTCTATGTCCTCCCTATAAGAACTCTCCTAACATGGCCTGTGCGTACTCTCCATGTGCACATGACCAGAAGTCTCCAAAATCTGGCCTTTGAGTACCCTCTATGTGCTCCCTAACAGAAGTCTCCAAACATGCCTTGTGAGTACGCTATATGTGCTCCATATCAGAAGTCTGAAAACATGCCATGTGAGTACTCTCCATTTACACACGACCAAAAGTCTCCAAACATGCCCTGGGAGTACTCTCTATGTGCTTCCTATCAGAAGTCTCCAAACATGCCCTGTGAGTACCCTCTATGTGCTCCCTATCAGAAGTCTCCAAACATGCCCTGTGAGTACCCTCCATGTGCTCCCTCTAAGAAGTCTCCAAACGTGCCCTGTGAGTATCCTCTATGTGCTTCCTACCAAAAGTCTCCAAGCATGCCCTGTGAGTACTCTCCATGTACACGCAATCAGAATTCTCCAAACATGCCATGTCAGTACCCTCTATGTCCTCCCTATCAGAAGTCTCCAAACAAGCCCTGTGCGTACTCTCCATGTACACATGACCAGAAGTCTCCAAACCTGGCCTTTGAGTACCCTCTATGTGCTCCCTAACAGAAGTCTACAAACATTCCCTGTGAGTACCCTATATTTGCTCCATATCAGAAGTCTCCAAACATACCCTGTGAGTACCCTCTATGTGCTACATATTAGAAGTCTCCAAGCATACCCTGTGAGTACTCTCCATTTAAACACGACCAGGAGTCTCTAAGCATGCCCTGTGAGTACTCTCCATGTGCACACGATCAGAAGTCTCCAAACATGCTCTGTGAGTACCCTCTATTTGCTCCCTATCAGAAGTCTCCAAACATGCCCTGTGAGTACTCTCCATATACATACGATCAGAAGTCTCCAAACATGCCATGTGAGTACCCTCTATGTGCTCCCTATCAGAAGTCTCCAAACATACCCTCTGAGTACTCTCCACTTACACACAATCAGAAGTATCCAAACATACCAGGTGAGTACCTTATATGTTCTCCCTATCAGAAGTCTCCAAACATGCCTTGTGAGTACTCTCCACTTACACATGACCAGAAGTCTCCAAACATGTCCTTTGAGTACCCTCTATGTGGTCCCTATCAGAGGTCTTCAATCATGCCCTGTGAGTACCCTATATGTGCTCCCTATCAGAAGTCTCCAAGCATGCCCTGTGAGTACTCTCCATGTACACACAACCAGAAGTCTCCAAACATGCCAGGTGAGTACCCTCTATGTGCTCCCTAACAGAAGTCTCCAAACATACTCTGTGAGTACCCTATATGTGCTCCCTATCAGAAGTCTCAAAACATGCCCTGTGAGCACTCTCCGTTTACACATGAGCAGAAGTCTCCAAACATGCCCGGTGAGTACCCTCTATGTGCTCCCTATCAGAAGTCTCCAAACATGCCCTGTGAGTACCATCTATGTTCTCCCTATCAGAAGTCTCCAAACATACCATTTACACACGATCAGAAGAAACATGAGTACCCTCTATGTGATCCCTATTAGAAGTCTCCAAACATGCCATTTACACACGATCAGAAGAAACATGCCATGTGATTACCCCTATGTGCTTTCTATCTGAAGTCTCCAAATGTTCCCTATGAGTATCCTCTATGTTCTCCCCATCAGAAGTCTCCAAGTATGCCCTGTGAGTACCCTCTATGTGCTCCCTA
The DNA here is from genome assembly GCF_040938575.1 of Ambystoma mexicanum. NCBI lineage: Eukaryota > Metazoa > Chordata > Amphibia > Caudata > Ambystomatidae > Ambystoma > Ambystoma mexicanum. Next base: position 197,567,693 of record NC_090934.1, read on the forward strand.
TCAGAAGTCTCCAAGCATGCCCTGTGAGTACTCTCCATGTACACATGATTAGGAGTCTCCAAGCATGCCCAGTGAGTACCCTCTATGTCCTCCCTATCAGGAGTCTCTAAGCATGCCCTGTGAGTACTCTCCATGTACACACAATCAGAAGTCTCCAAACATACCATGTGAGTACCTCTATGTACTGCCTATCAGAAGTCTCCAAACATGCCCTGTGATTACTCTCCATGTACACTCGATCAGAATCCTCCAAACATGCCCTGTGAGTACACTATATGTGCTCCCTATCAGAAGTCTCCAAATGTCCCCTGTGAGTTTCCTCTATGTGCTCCCCATCAGAAGTCTCCAAGCATGCCATGTGAGTACCCTCTAAGTCCTCCCTATCAGAAGTCTCCAAACATGCGAGACTTGTCCTTGGCCTCAAGCCCAGGGACCGTATCTCTCCAGGACTGAAATCTCTACACTGGCTCCCAGTGGCTGCGAGGGTTAAGTTCAAAACCCTCTGCATTGTCCACAAGGCCTTCTGGTGCCTGGGGCCTAAATACCTTCAACTCTCTCTTCCTAAATATCTTCCTTCCCAAGCCCTTCGCTCATCCATCTCCAACTCCCTCAGGGTCAGCCATTTCTCGAAGCAACGAGCTGGGGGTCGATCTCTCGCGTGGCAGGGGCCTCCCTCTGGAACAGCCTTCCTGCCTCCCTGAAACTTGAGGAGAACCATCTCCGGTTCCGGAAGCACCTCAAAACCTTCCTCTTTGCTTCTGCTTTCTCTCTCCCTCTCCCCTGCTAAATTCTCGACTGAATCTGCACCGAATCTGCAACTGGGCCACTCTCACCGACCTCGGTCCTGGGCCCAGCCACTCTCCTCTTGCACTGCCTCCCTGGCAACCCCTGCACTGAGGGACTGTCTCTGTATCCCTACAGCCCCCCCTTTCCCAGCACTAGTCTGCACTTACCTTGCACTTGCCACCAGCTGGCCCTATTTATTTACTTTATTCTACTTACTTGTACTGCACTTCCCCCCTCCCCCTTGCACTTTTCCCGTCCCCCTACCCCTGCACTTGCGCGGTCTGAATGACACCTGGCCTAGTAGGATCGTTGTCTGTCTTCCCCTTGTTCCCCCCTCCCTGCCTCGTCGCGCCTTGAAACACTTGTGTATAGGCGCGTTACAAATGCCATATCATATCATATCATATCATGCCCTGTGCATACTCTCCATGTGCACATGACCAGAAGTCTCCAAACCTGGACTTTGAGTACCCTCTATGTGCTCCCTAACAGAAGTCTCCAAACATGCCCTGTGAGTACCCTATATGTGCTCCATATCAGAAGCCTGAAAACATGCCCTATGAGTACTCACGACCAAAAGTCTCCAAACATGCCCTGTGAGTACCCTCTATGAGCTCCATATCAGAAGTCTCCAAACATACCCTGTGAGTACTCTCCATTTAAACACGACCAGAAGTCTCTAAACATGCCCTGTGACTACTCTCTATGTGCTTCCTATCAGAAGTGTCCAAACATGCCCTGTGAGTACCCTCTATGTGCTCCCTATCAGAAGTCTCCAAACATGCCCTGTGAGTACCCTCCATGTGCTCCCTCTAAGAAGTTTCCAAACGTCCCCTGTGAGTATCCTCTATGTCCTCCCTATGAAAAGTCTCCTTGCCCTGTGAGTACTCTCCATGTACACAAGACCAGAAGTCTCCAAACCTGGCCTTTGAGTACCCTCTGTGTGCTCCCTAACAGAAGCCTCCAAACATGCCCTGTGAGTACCCTATATTTTCTCCATATCAGAAGTCTGAAAACATGCCCTGTGAGTACTCTCCATGTACACACAATCAGAAGTCTCCAAACATTCCATGTGAGTACCCTCTATGTCCTCCCTATCAGAAGTCCCCAAACATGCCCTGTGCGTACTCTTCATGTACACAAGACCAGAAGTCTCCAAACCTGGCCTTTGAGTACCCTCTGTGTGCTCCCTAACAGAAGCCTCCAAACATGCCCTGTGAGTACCCTATATTTGCTCCATATCAGAAGTCTGAAAACATGCCCTGTGAGTACTCTCCATTTACACACGACCAAAAGTCTCCAAACATGCCCTTTGAGTACCCTCTATGTGCTCCATATCAGACATCTCCAAACATACCCTGTGAGTACTCTCCATTTAAACACGACCAGAAGTCTCTAAAAATGCACTGTGAGTACTCTCTATGTGCTTCCTATCAGAAGTCTCCAAACATGCCCTGTGAGTACCCTCCATGTGCTCCCTCTAAGAAATCTCCAAACATGCCCTGTGAGTATCCTCTATGTGCACTCTAGCAAAAGTCTCCAAGCATGCCCTGTGAGTACTCTCCATTTACACACGATCAGAAATCTCCAAACATGTAATGTGAGTACCCTCTATGTGCTCCCTATCAGAAATCTCCAAGAATGCCCTGTGAGTACTCTCCATGTAAACATGATCAGAAATCTCCAAACATGCCATGTGAGTACCCTCCATGTGCTCCCTATCAGAAGTCTCCAAACATGTCCTGTGAGTATCCTCTATGTGCTCCCTACCAAAAGTCTCCAAGCATGCCCTGTGAGTACTCTCCATTTACACATGATCAAAATTCTCCAAACATGTCATGTGAGTACCCTCTATGTGCTCCCTATCAGAAGTCTCTGAGAATGCCCTGTGAGTACTCTACATGTGAACACAATCAGAAGTCTCCAAACATGCCATGTGAGTGCCCTCCATGTGCTTCCTATCAGAAGTCTTCAAGCATGCCCTGTTAGTACTCTCTGTGTGTTCACACGACCAGAAGTCTCAAACATGCCCTGTGAGTACCTTCTATGTGCTCCCTATCAGACGTCTCAAAGCATGCCCTCTGAGTACTCTCCATGTACACATGATCAGAAGTCTCCAAACGTGCCATGTGAGTACCCTCTATGTGCTCCCTCTCAGAAGTCTCCAAGCATGCCCTGTGAATACTCACCATGAACACAAGATCAGAAGTCTCTGAACATGCCTTGTGAGTACCCTCTATGTGCTTCCTATCAGATGTTTCCAAACATGCCCTGTGAGTACTCTCCATGTACACACGACCAGAAGTTTCCAAACTTGCCCTGTGAGTACCCTATATGTGCTTCCTATCAGATGTCTCCAAGCATGCTCTGTGAGTGCCCTATATGTGCATCTTATCAGAAATCTCCAAGCCTGCCCTGTGTGTACCCTATATGTGCTTCCTATCAGAAGTCTCCAAGCATGTTCTGTGAGTACCCTATATGTGCTTCCTATCAGAAGTCTCCAAACATGCTATGTGAGTACCCTCTATGTGCTCCCTCTCAGAAGTCTCCAAGCATGCCCTGTGAATACTCACCATGTACACACGATCAGAAGTCTCTAAACATGTCTTGTGAGTACCCTCTAGGTGCTTCCTATCAGATGTTTCCAAACATGCCCTGTGAGTACCCTCTATGAGTTCCCTATCAGATGTCTCCAAGCATTCACTGTGAGCACCCTCCATGTACACACACCAGAGGTCTCCACACATGCCCTGTGAGTACCCTCTATGTATTCCCTATCAGAAGTCTCCAAGCATGCCCTGTGAGTACTCTCCATGTACACACGACCAGAAGTTTCCAAACTTGCCCTGTGAGTACCCTCTATGTGCTCCCTATCAGAAGTCTCTAAACATGTCCTGTGAGTACCTCTATGTGCTCCCTATCAGATGTTCCAAGGATGTTTTGTGAATACCCATGTCAGATGTCTCGAAGGATGCCTTCCATTTGTTCATTTTCAGAGGTCTCCAAGCATACCCTGTGATTAACTCCCACGTGCTCCCTATAGGGAGTCTCCAATGATGCCCTGTGAAAGCCTACTACGGGCCCGTTTTTAAAAGTCTCCAAGAATGCCTTGTGACTACCCTCCATGTGCCCACTTTCTGAAGTGTAAAAGCCTGGCTTGTGAGCACCTATCAGAAGTCTCCAAGCATGCCCTATGAGGTCCTTCCATGTGTTCCCTGTCAGAGGTGTCGAAATACATTTTGATTACCTTTCATGTACTCTCTGTCTGAAGAGTCTGTGCCTCCGAACAGGCCCTTTGAGTACTATCCATGTGTTCCCTGTCAGATGTCTCCAAACCTGCCCTGTGAGCTACCTCCATGTGTTCTCTATCATAAGTGTCCAAGTAAACCAAGTGTTACCATCTATGTGCTCCCTATCAGAAGTCTCCCACCATGTCCTATGAGTACCTTCTATGTGCTCCCTATCAGAAGTCTCCAACCATGTCCAGTGAGTACCCTATATGTGCTTCCTATCAGAAGTCTCCAAGCATGCTCTGTGAGTGCCCTATATGTGCATCCTATCAGAAGTCTCCAAGCCTGCCCAGTGTGTACCCTATATGTGCTTCCTATCAGAAGTCTCCAAGCATGCTCTGTGAGTACCATATATGTGCTTCCTATCAGAAGTCTCCAAGCCTGCCCTGTGAGTGCCCTATATGTGCATCCAATCAGAAGTCTCCAAGCCTGCCCTGTGTGTACCCTATATTTGCTTCCTATCAGAAGTCTCCAAGCAGGTTCTGTGAGTACCCTATATGTGCTTCCTATCAGAAGTCTCCAAACATGCTATGTGAGTACCCTCTATGTGCTCCCTCTCAGAAGTCTCCAAGCATGCCCTGTGAATACTCACCATGTACACATGATCAGAAGTCTCTGAACATGCCTTGTGAGTACCCTCTATGTGCTTCCTATCAGAAGTCTCCAAGCCTGCCCTGTGTGTACCCTGTATGTGTTTCCGATCAGAAGTCTCCAAGCATGCTCTGTGAGTACCGTATATGTGCTTCCTATCAGAAGTCTCCAAGCCTGCCCTGTGTGTACCCTATATGTGCTTTCTATCAGAAGTCTCCAAGCATGCCCTGTGAGTTCCCTCTATGTGTTCTCTATCAGAAGAATCCAGGTAAACCCTGTGATTACCATCTATGTGCTCCCTATCAGAAGTCTCCCACCATGTCCTGAGAGTATCTTCCATGTGCTCCATTTGAGCAGTCTCTAAGCATTTCCTGGGAGTATGTTCCATGTGATCACTATCAGAAATCTCGAAGCACACCTTGTGAGTACCCATCTCCAAGCCCTGTTAGTAGTCTTCATGTGGTCCCTATCAGAGGTGTCCAAGGATACTCGGTGAGTAGCACCCAGCTGCTCCTTTTCAGAAGTCTTCAAGCATGCATTGTGACATCCAGGTGCTCCCTATCAGACATCTCCAAGCATGCCCTGTGAGCTCCCCCAATGTCTTCTCTATCGGAAATGTTCAAGTAAACCCTGTAATAACTGCCCATGTGTTCCTTATCAGAGGTTTTTATGCATACCTTTTGAGTACTCTACACCCTCTACAACTCATCCAGAACAGGACTGCGAGACTTGTCCTTGGCCTCACGCCCAGGGATCGTATCTCTCCATCTCTGAAATATCTGCATTGGCTCACAATTGCTGCAACGATACATTTGACCCTCTGTATTGTCCACAAGGCCTTCTGGGGCCTGGGACTGCAATACCTCCAACTCTCTCTTCGGAAATATCTTCCTACTCCAGCTCTTTGCTCCTCCACCTCCAACTCCCTCAGGGTCAGACGCTTCTCCAAGCAACGAGTTGGGGGTTGATCTCGTTCTTTGGCTGGTGCCTCCCTCTGGAACAGCCTCGCTGCCTCTCTGCAACTTGAGCAGAACCATCTCCAGTTCTGGATGCACCTCAAGGCCTTCCTGTTTGCTTCTGCCTTCTCTCTTCCTCTCCCCTGCTCATTTTCTGATGGACACTGCACTGGTCACCTGGCTACCCTCTAAATTCGGGGCCAGGTCCCTGCCCGCCCAGTTACACACCTGCACTGCCTCCTGGCAACCCTTGGGTCTGTATCTGCAACCCTACAGTCCCCTTACCTGCACTCATTGGACGCCTGCTGTCTGCACTTTAACCCTTGCACTTGCCACCTGCTGGCCACAATACTTGTTTTTGATCCCTTGTGTGGCACTCTCCCATCCTCTCCTTCTCCTGGCACAACCTCCGCGCCCCTCTCCCTTGCACCTGCCCAATCTCAATGTCCCTAGGCCTAGAAAGATGATTGTATTTGTCCTCCCTCTGTTTCACCTCCCTTTCCTCGTCGCGCCTTGAAACACTTGTGTATAGGAGCGTTATAAATGCCATATCATGTCATGTCATATCATATCATATCAAGTGTTCTCTATCAGCAGTCTTGAAGCATTCCCTGTGATTTCCTTCCATGTGCTCCCTTTGAGTAGTCTCTAACCATTTCCTGGGAGTATGCTCCATGAGCTCACTATCAGAATTATTCAAGCCCACCTTGTGAGTACCTTTCTTGTGCCGCCCCCTATCAGAAGGCTCAAATCATGACCTGTAATTACCTTCCAAGAACCTCTTATCAGAAGTCTATAATCAATCCTTGTGAGTTCCTTCAATGTGTTTGAAGTCTCCAAGCATACTATCATAATTCTCCAAGCATAGGCTATGAGTACCCTCCATGCATTCCCTTTAAGAATTCTACAAGCATACCCTTTGAGTTTCTTCCTTGTCATCCCTATGGGAAGCCTCGAAGAATGGTCTGTAAATACTATCCATTTGCTCCCTATCAGAGATCTCGAAGCATGCCTTGTGAGAACCTTTCATGTCCTCCCGATCAGAAGTCACCAAGCAGGCCACATGAGTACGTTCCGTGGGCTCGCTTTCATGAATCTCCATGTGCACCCTGCGATCACTCTCCATGTGCTCCCTAATGTGTGTCCGGAGGGCGGTGTTCTCATGATCCATGGAATGTCTCTGCATGTACTCTCTATCCTCAATCTCCATGTGTCCACTGAGCAGTTTCCATGTGCTCCTTGTTTCTACTTTCCATGTGCTCTACATCATGCATCTTCATGTGTGTCCTGTGTTCCTTGTGAGTACTGTCTGCTAGCTGCCACGGGGGGAACTCCTTATGTGCCCTGTAAGGACTCTCTATGCAAGGGTGTAATTTAAGGGCGGACAAGGGTGTTTGTCCCCCCAAATTTCGAATTGCTGCACACCATGTTGTCCCCCTCATGTGGCATGGGCCACTTTCCTTTAGATGCCATGTCCGCCCCAACATTTTCAGCAAAGATACTCCACTGTCTCTTTATGTATGTATGTAGACTGCTCTTCCATAGCGCATACTATGTGTATATATGCAGACGGCTCTTCATGGGACATACTATGTGTATGTTTGAGCATACTATGTGTATGTATGTATGTAGACTGCTCTTCCATGGGGCATACTATGTGTATGTATGTAGACTGCTCTTCCATGGTCCATACTATGTGTTTGTACCTAGACTACTCTTCTTCCAAAGCACAAACTATGTGTATGCATGAGCAAACTATGCATATGTATGTAGACTGCTCTTCCATGGCACATTATCTGTATGTATGTATGTACGTAGACTGCTCTTCTTCCAAAGCACATATTATGTGATGCATGAGCATACTATGCATATGTATGTAGACTGCTCTTCCATGGCACATTATCTGTATGTATGTATGTATGTAGACTGCTCTTCCATGGTCCATACTATGTGTTTGTACGTAGACTGCTCTTCTTCCAAAGCACATACTATGTGTATGCATGAGCATACTATGCATATGTATGTAGATTGCTCTTCCATGGCACAGTAACTGTATGTATGTATGTATGTAGACTACTCTTCCATGGTCCATACTATGTGTTTGTACGTAGACTGCTCTTCTTCCAAAGCACATATTATGTGATGCATGAGCATACTATGCATATGTATGTAGACTGCTCTTCCATGGCACATTATCTGTATGTACGTATGTATGTAGACTGCTCTTCCTTAGTGCATACTACCCGGAAGCGCGCATTGGCATGCTCCCTGTGAACACCTTCTGTGTGCTCCATATCATGGCTCTCCGTGTGCGCCCTGCTGTGGGTACTGTCTGCATGTTCTTTTGTAGGATACTCTGGGTGTGTCCCCTCTCTCTCTCTCACCCCACGTCCCTCTCTCCCAGCAGTCTCTGTGAGCTCCTTGCTAGCGGTCTCTTGTTCTTGGTCTCAGGGCAGCAGGTACAGCCACACAGCTAACACACTTCCTCTTCTTCTCATCCTCTCACAGATGCTCAAAGTGCGAACTTCTGCAGTCCTATTGCCAGGATCTTCACCCCGGAAGTGGGCAACTACGGCACGTGCACCTGCGCGACGGGCTACGCGGGGAACGGCTTCCAATGCACCATCATAGCCAAATGCACGACAGAGCTTTGCTGCATGCCAGGCTACGTCTGGAACAACAGTGGCAGCAACAAGGGCTGCATCACCGTGAACCAATGCCCATCCCGGGACCCGGCTGTGAACCGGTGCACCCCACCCTCCACCTGTAACGAAATCCCCGGGCTGTACACCTGCACCGAGAACCGAGTGACTCTGCCAGCCTGCACTGACGCTCTCACGGGCGGGACCGCCTGCACTAACCCGGACCTGGACTGCCTCCGGCTGGCCAGCACCAAGGAGCTACAGTGCGCCGACCCGTGCTATAACTACGCCGAGTTGGACGGCACCACCAGGCTGAGCAGCACCGTCTCCACGGGCCAGTTCTCCACCGACCGCTATCTGTACGGCTGGTACCGCTATGTGGGGGCGCAGGGGGTGAAGTTGAAGGAGGGCTGCCTTTTTACCAATGTGAGATGCGGCTCTGCCCAGCCCTACACTCTATCTGGAACACACCCCACCGAGGCGCAAGGCATACAGAAGGTGTCCATTCAGATCAACAGGGTGTCCAGCTGCCTGGCTGGCGGCTCCATCCTAGCCAAGTATTGCCCAGGGGGGTACTACGTGTACAAGTACTCCGGTAACGTCAAGTTCGAGGTCTACTGCACAGGTAGGATTCCCCGCTCTCTGTGGGTGGTGGCGGGGGGCAGAGAAATAGGCTCGGCTATGAGCACTGAGAGGTCTTCCTGCTTCCATGGGTGGGGTCTGCTGGTGTTATAAAGTGTGTGTTTCATAACCTGGGCATTTGTCCATTAGCTATGCCATTTGTATCAAACATTTCTCATTTTGCAAGCCCTTTCCTTTCCCCCTCCAGTAAGGTGCTGCATGAGACATTTCCTTTAGTTTGGCATAACAAGGCCGCAGATTTATTTTTACATATACACAACCACTGCAAACAGCTATTGAAAATAGCTCAAAAAAGTGTGCCGACTGCTCCTCGTCCTGCTTCCCCCTTTACCTCCATGTCCATTGCAGGCACGACTGCCCCAAGGCCTTCGAGTCTGAGAACCGCCTGCCCCTGCAGGTCTTTGCGGACTGGGGGAGCACCATTTGTTGGGGGGAAGTTGAGCCCCAATTGCTACCGCCAGACACCCCCGCCGTTTAGGCTCCCAGGAGGCGCTGTCTAGAATGGGCGAAGCCCCTTCCGGTTTAGCAATGGCTCATTCGGAGTCTTTGTCTTATCATAGGTTGCCACAACACGCCACGCCAAAGGTGGGTTACCACCCACCGTGGCTCCCTCCTTTCCTTGCTTATAATTCCAGAAATTTTGTGCAGATGTTCCAGAAAACAAATCCATTCCCTGCTCCGACAAATGAACTCCGTCCTTCAAGTAGTATTCCTTGTTTTTGAGGTTGATCAAACTATGTCTGATATGCTGAAAGCCCCTTCCTCTGCAAAACTTAGCCATAGCCCAATTCAACTTCCTCCTTGAACTCTCCACGACCGCCTGACTCTCAGCGCCCCTCCATTCGTGCCTCGAGCTGATTTCTGACCACACGATTTCGGTCTCCCCCATTTCCGCAGATAACTCCTGCAATGAACCCAGCCGAACGTTCTAATTAACTCACTACTTGAAGTCACTGCGTCACTGTTTGCTTCAAATCCACAGTCATCCCCATCCGATGTTCTTCCTCCCAACTTCTGAAACTGCCTGCTACAACGTGGACAGGCATCCTAGTTCACATTCATGTGATCACCCACGACACATGTTCCCCCACTCGTCAACCGCCGACTTATGAAACACCTTGTGTGTGGCGGAGGTCCTCGCTCATGCCCCTTGCAACTTTTCTCATATATCGGGAGACATCTTCACAACTTACTTTAAGATGTTGCCCCGCGTTAATACACTGCTACTGGATAATTCCAAACTCGCACATTACAACAGCGCAGGGTCATTTCGGTAACTCATGTCATGTACTACTTTGCAGTTCTATGAGCTGTTTATATTAGGAGTGCTCTATAAATTTAGCACGGCCTGCATTTCCGTAACCCATGCGGGGTGGTTACATAAATTCATGCCTTACAATATTACACGGACGTCCTGTACTGGCAACAGCAACCCCCTACACCACTAGCCAAGAGTTCACAACTGGAAATATCGCCTGATGCCAGAGCAGGTGGCAATGCGGTATACAACAACACCATACACGCTGCAGTACAAACTAAAACAACTCACGGCAATCTACCAACACTCCAATATAGCACAGAACGCTGCCAGTGATGCCCAGACGCCATGACCTATACTACTGCAAGCCCCACTACAGATTGTAACACTGAAAATCCCTAGCTCACAGGCTAACACACGAGCCGTTTACCATCATAATATTCGCTGGTGCCACCGCGCAAGGTTTCACCCCCCTGAAAGTCGCTGATGCCACAGCACAAGGTTTCACCCCCCTGAAAGTCGCTGGTGCCACAGCACAAGGTTTCACCCCCCTGAAAGTCGCTGGTGCCACAGCACAAGGTTTCACCCCCCTGAAAGTACAACCTTCCTTTTATCAAAAAGGGGGCTTGCTACAGCCGTTTACGATGTTTCATACCCCTGTACAATAACACAGTTATGAATCTACGGAATTAAGTGCCACTCATTATGTTAATTCCAATAAAGCATTAAGCTCAAATCACAGGCTTAGCACAGTGTGCATTTTTATAGCGTTACGAATTTTTACCCACAGTGTGTGGTGCTCATTTATCGACCTCGGAAGGATGAAAGGCAGAGTTGGGCCCCGCCAGGTTTCAAACCTGCATTAGCAGGCTATGCACAGATGTCCAGAGCTAGCACTCTGCTCGCTGTGCCACCTGACTGGCTGGACGGGACCTCGGACATTTAGCAGAACCCCAGTAGAAAAGTCTGTAAATATGAGGCGATGAAGCCCAGGCTCGGGGACTATTTATTTTCCAGCTCATTTAAAAACCGGGTGGGCCTTTTCAGATAAGCCCTGCCTTTAGATCGCCTGCGAGCAGGGCTATACTTTATGAAACATCCTGAAAAAACCAACCCCCACTCGCGTTATCTCCTGCCTGCCCCGCAAGTGCCATAAACTCCCCCAACTCAAGTCCAGGGGAGGAAATGCCCGCGGACTCCTGGCCTCGCGGCAAGGGTGGCGACTAGCGCCACCCATCAACTCCACACCCTACCTTAGGTAAACCTGACGCTCTCCCGAATAGACGCCCTGCTCTTTCCGCCTCATGAGCAACTGGATTCCTTCCTGTGCTGGAATTTCTGCCGCCACTCCAACCGGACCGCTTCTCTCACCATAACCCCCGAACAAGAAACAGGAAACTAACGGCACTTGCACTCCGAAGCAAAATCGGTCCTTTCTCTCCCAACGAAATCCTTCTTCCATGGCGTGTAGGAACGAAAACGAAATCCTCTGATTTTGGCGGGCGCCCGGCTGCTGGAAGAGCTGCAAGTGCTCCTGTGCCGGGCGCCTGCCGCTTATGTAGCCCAAGCTCCTCCTTCTTCCTTTGTTACCCTTCGCGGGCTTTTGCGGGCTTTTGGCGCCCTTTCCTCTGTTCACCTTGCCGCCCTCTCCCCTGCCCCTGTGGGGGGAGGGACGAGAGAGCAGAAGGAGGAAGGCCCCTGCCCCGGTTATCGGGGTGCCTCCTCCATTCTCTTCACTCCCCGTTCGTCACCTTCATGCTAGCGGAAAGGGTAGGTAATTTGCCTGATAAAGTGCGTGCACTACAATTTGTGAGGTGGGGCAGACAGCATATTTTATATGCTAAATTGTAGGAGCCCTAAGGTTCCAGGGGAAGGGTGGAGGGAGATGATGCATGCTTAATTGCTTGTGTTTTTTAGTTCCAATTGATGGGGTGTGGGGGTTTGTGATACAGTGCGAATGGCCTATCATTCCAGAGGGTGTGTGGAGTTGATTTCGGGCGGGTAATTGGCATGCCCCAAGATTCTAAGGTGCCCTCTATGCAGTTTAAATTTTTTAAAACATTTTTTATTGATTATTTTAGTTGAATAAATCAACTTTGCAATCATTTATCATAACAACTATGCCCTCTATGCAGTAAAGAGTGCATGCTGCGTGGCCAAAGCACAGGGTGTGTGTGGAGCTCCCGGATATGGAAAGGCAGTGCATGGGCTGCCTCAGCCAAGTGCTTTTCCTGTTTGCAACAGAGAACGCCTACTCCCTCAATTAGCACTCCTCTCTTTCAGGGGTGCGCAGGAGCTCCTAGCAAAAGTCCAAGTGCTTCTCCTGTTTGCTATAGAGAATGCCTACTCCCTCAATTAGCGCTCCTCTCTTTCAGGGGTGCGCAGGAGCTCCTAGCAAGAGTCCAAGTGCTTCTCCTGTTTGCTATAGAGAATGCCTACTCCCTCAATTAGTGCTCCTCTCTTTCAGGGGTGCACGGGAGCTCCTAGAAAAAGTCCAAGTGCTTCTCCTGTTTGCTGTAGAGAATGCCTACTCCCTCAATTAGCGCTCTCTCTCAGGGGTGCGCGGGAGCTCCCTAGCAAAAGTCCAAGTCCTTCTCCTGTTTGCTATAAATAATGCCTACTCCGTCAATTAGAGATCCTCTCTCTCAGAGGTGCGCGAGAGCTCCCTAGCAAAAGTCCAGGTGCTTCTCCTGTTTGCAACAGAGAATGCCTACTCCCTCAATTACCGCTCCTCCCTCTCAGGGGTACGTGGGAGCTCCCTAGCAAAAGTCCAGGTGCTTCTCCTGTTTGCAACAGAGAATGCCTACTCCCTCAATTAGCGCTCCTCTCTCTCAGGGGTGAGCTGGAGCTCCCTAGCAAAAGTCCAAGTGCTTCTCCTGTTTGCTACAGAGAATGCATACTCCCTCAATTAGCACTCCTCTCTCTCAGGGGTGCGCGGGAGCTCCCTAGCAAAATTCCAAGTGCTTCTCTTGTTTGCTATAGAGAATGCCTACTCCCTCAATTAGCGCTCCTCTCTCTCAGGGATGCACGGGAGCTCCCTAGCAAAAGTCCAAGTGCTTCTCCTGTTTGCTATAGAGAATGCTGACTCCCTCAAGTAGCGCTCCTCTCTCTCACGGGTGCGCAGGAGCTCCCTAGCCAGACTGCAGCTCTGGGTGATGGCGTTCCCCTGACTCTGCCGCCGCCCCTGTGCTTGATGAGTGATGTGCACTCCCTACTGAGATTGCAGGTGGTGTTTGATTATTTATCCACCCTTTCACTGCACATGGCCATGCTAATCCCATGCACATTCACACCCACTTCCCCCCCCCCCCCGCGCCCAAAACACCTCCTCATGGGAACACTTTCATCTCGCTTTAACCAAGCCTTACCATCAAACTTTGCACTCCAAGTGCCTGCCATTTGACTAAATTGGTGTTGTAAACCCACTACTGGTGTAATAAAAATGTCAACCAGATCTGCCTTCAGCCACTCGATTTAGAAGCACTATGGGTGTCCTTCACTGAAGTCCTGTTCAAAACAAGCATTGACAAAGCCAACAGTTTTGCTTTGTGTACAAATATTAAGCATCTGCCAGGCACTGCTATTAGAGGCCCAGGCACTCGTACCATTTTGCTCTGTCAGCAGTAGCCGGTTAGTATGAGTATGGCAGTGCCTGTCATGTGCCTTTCCCATAACTACAAAAAAGGCCAAACTGTTGGCATCAGGGGCGTTGCTAGGGGGGGGGCACTGAAAGCCAAAACCATTGCAATAGGAAGTAAAGGTCTGCGGGAATTTGTAATGAGTACTCCCCCATTTAAAGTGCCACACAATAACTCATGTATCTAATTAAAGCTAGCTCCATCTATGATTCTTACAGATCCACATGGTTCTCTCCCCATGTACCAACAATGAGCCAAGAACCAGTCAGGGGGTTCAGAAAGATTATATATTTATTTAAATTATAGGTTTGATGAATATTTGCACCAAATGATGACACACACCACCTTCTCTGTGGCACAAAACAAAGGTTCAATGCACAAATGTACTTTAGGGAATATTACTGTTGAACGTCACTTTTGTCCATCGAACACAGGCTAGATAACAGTTCCACCCTGTTGTCCCACGAACCCTTTTTGTGTTAACATTAAATAATACCTTGGAACATTATTCAACCATTAGCATTAGCATTTCTTGATAAGGGATAGATTTAAAACAACTACAACATGTTCTGTGTTCAAAAGCAATTTCAGACATGCAGCACATTGTATGTTTAATTTCCTGCGATTTAAAAATGTTAGCAGTTTTGAAATTACACAGACCTTTGAGAGTATGTTGGATTGATAGAACCCTCATTCCTTTTTCAGAAAATCTTTCTTTTATCAGGGTCACTTACTCTCAGGAGAGAGTGTGTATTTTTTAATGGCAAATTACACTTCATTTCACTTTGCAAAGCACTTCTCTCCCCATCACCAAAAACCCAAGCTTCAGTTATATTCAGCAACCCTCTGTTGAGAGGCCAGGTCTGGGGAGTGGCAGCAATTAGGAGTTTAAAGTTTGGGCAAGGACACCCCATACATATATACATTTGTGTTCAACCAATCATAGCAAATTTATTACAAATATCCCCATTTCGGCAGGATGCTGCATGTACAAACTGTGTTTTTTCTCCATTTGCACACAATTCATTAAAGTTAGTGTTACCAGATTTGACAGACAATTACATGATTCAGGAATCCACTAACTCCCTAAATTTCAGTGTCATGGCATTTTCTGAGAAGCAACCACCACATTTTCGATGGTAACTTGAGTCCTGAAATTCGGAATTTGATGAAGATTGTAGCAACACAACCACCTTGGAAAACACTTTAAAATGACGTCTGAATGGCATCAGTGCAACATATTGTTGCTGAGAAAATGAACAATCATAATAGCCCATTTAAATTAATGGGAATCTTCAACATGTATGCAGATCTTAACTTTCATTTCCCAGTTTTCCTAAGTTTCAGTTTTCATTTCCCCTCAGACCACAAGCTGTGGGCATCTGCTTCATCATTTTTGCTCCGATGTTGATTTTAACCTGGAGTAAACTCATTAGCCTTTATGTTTCTAGGCTAATAGCCATGTAATTGCTTCTCCCAGAGAGAGCAGGCCCACATATAGTTTCTTGATCACTGCCTGAGTGTTCTGCAGAGCAAATGACTCCTTTTCCGAAATCAAAACTTGCAGTCCTGCCTCTAGCAGCGGCCACTTATATTAGTGAAGGATACATTTATCTTGGGCCAGTAAGGTCTGTTTATTATTGCACCTGAAAGAAAATACAACCTTTTGCACACGTAGAATTAATTTTTCCTGTGAAGCCTTTCATTTAGTTGTAATAACTTGAATCTCGCTATCACTGTTCAAGGCCCTTCTCATAATATGTTCATTTTGGCAAGGGGACATTTTTCTTCATGTCTTTATCTCCAGCTGCATCACATGCCAGGTCTTTTTGAATCTGGATATTTCTCTTGCACATAAAACATTTTTAATGGGGCAAACTGAAAGTGAAACATTGCTGTTCATGTTGTGATTCACAATGTACATTTTCCATTCCTTTCTGTAGTCTGGTTTCATTTCTTGTATTTTCCTTGTTTGAACTGCAGAAATTACAAAATCTGCATTCACTAGGCACCTTGGTTGTGTTAGAGTTTTGAGGCGGGCTTTTCATTCTGCCAGTGTGCCTTACCATGACAAAAGCTATTTCTGCACATTTTTGGGCATACATGGACTTTCAGTTTATGTCATCCTGGGTCTGTTGTTAAACCCTACAAGATGACACGTGAAGAGGGACATGCAGGCTGCTGGTGTTCTTTGGTTTTGTGCCGACCCACAGGACGACCATTGCCATAGAGTTAGTATTTAAATCCTCACCCCTGCCCACCCATCCCCTCTCTAAACACACCCTTTGAATCTCTATTGCTTTGTTTTCTGTGGTAAAGTAAGGTAGACAGACTTTTTTACTCTGAAGAAGGTGGCCGCTTCGATAGAATGTTTTTCTGCAACCACACAGTAAAGCCAGCACCATCTTGATTGAAGAAATGCATCCATGGTCTTTGTACAGTACAGAAGAGGTGAGAGACTTCGTTATATGCTAACAATGAATGAACACACCATGTAATTTCAGATCCAAATATTTTCAGACGTTGCATCTGCGCAATAATATTGAACAGAGTATATCCCTGCACATTTTATATACATAAACTAAGCTCTGACTGGGAGAAGCACACTCTTACAGCGAGAAGTTAACGTCCAGATGTAAGAACCAACCAGCACTCCACTCCAGTGTATCCTGAATTCTGCCAGCTGGCCGTCCTTTCCCTCTCCAGCCTCCCAGCGAATGCGGGACTTGGCCGCCATATGCATATCTACACACTTCACGCCTCGCACTGTTGAATAAGCAGCTCCCATTCATTGACACAGTGTGATGTGCTCTATCAGTCAATGAATTGCTGTTTTCTGCTGATACCTCCCCCTGGCCACAATGGCCTGCAGAAATCTGATGCAGGCAAGCCACTGTGTGGATCACAGGATGTACATTCCGCCCTCCAGCCTGAACGACTTCCGCCAGCTCTGATCACAGTAGTACTGAGGTGGCCAGCTCCTGGCTGTGTCCTGACCGCTGGCTGCACAGTGAGATAATCCTCAACAGTCAGCCATGGAAAGCCTGTTATAGGCGCCACCCTGCCCAGCTAACATTAAAACCACCATGAAGAAGGTGTGGACGTTCTAAGGTAAGCTGAACAATGCACCCAGTGCTAGTGCTTGAGTGTTGTAAGCAAACGCCCTTT
Source organism: Ambystoma mexicanum (assembly GCF_040938575.1). Lineage (NCBI taxonomy): Eukaryota > Metazoa > Chordata > Amphibia > Caudata > Ambystomatidae > Ambystoma > Ambystoma mexicanum. The sequence continues at coordinate 197,584,664 of NC_090934.1, forward strand.
TTTCTATGTCTGGTGTAATTCTTCATGCTGATATGTGAGTCTGCGGAGGAGTGTGTTACCACCATTGTTGGTTGTAGGTGAATGATGAGCACATTTTTGGAAATGATTCAAAGTCCATTTTTTCCATAATAAAATGGACACTAATTATACTCGTTTCTGCTGGGAAGGCATCCAAGGCAGTTTTTCCTTTAAGGTTTTGGATACTAGGTAGGATTTGCAAGTGCCACCTAGAACCCCACACTATTGCCACACAAGGTGAAAATATTAAGTAGATATCTTGCAAAGAGGGACGCACATCCTGCAGGAGTTCCTTGACTATGTATCCACACACTAAACGGCCATTATGGTTTCATTACTTTCATGAATACACACTGTTGACCACTCATCCCCACCCAACGCGGCCCATGTCAATCTCCTTTGCATTCATGCACTCAATGCACACTCTCACGCCACACATACCCTTACATACAAACAGCCAGACATCGCACATGCACCCTCATACTGCACATACATACTCACTCTGCACAGACACTAATACAACACACACTTCGTCACACTGCACATATGGCAACAAACTGTGCATACACATTCACACTGAACATGTACACACACTCTCTTGCTCGCTAGATAGGGAGCAGAACATTCAACAGAATAGGAGGATGATTCCCCAATGATGGATGAAGAGGGGTGAAGGAGGAGGCAGCAGCAAGACACATTTTGGGGTGGAGGTATGGAGCAGATCCAATCAGGTTGTGGGGATTGAGGATGGGGTGGTCTCTAGCCAGCAGAGTTAGAGCACTGATGATGATGAGTGGGGTTTATCAGGAGATGGCTCAGGGGGTGAAGCTTGTAAAGGTGCCCCAGCAGATTGTAGACCTAACCGAGGGACAGGAGTAGAGGCATGTATAGGAGGTGGCAAAGGAGAATCTTCCTGTACCTGCCATGGTGAGGAAGCGATCCAGGCACAGGAGGGACACCAAGGGGGTGTCATCCATACCCCCCCAACTCAACCTGCATGGTCTTGGGTGAGGGACTATGTTGCTCTGCCACCAGAGGAGACCATCAGGGGGAAGATGCTGAAGTCTTCTGCCTGGTGGAGGGCTTTGGAAATAGGATTTAGTAGAAGCAAATGAGAAGGGGCAAGTGCCATGCCATAGTGAAGACGACACGAGGAGACAAATCTGATGGCACCAAAAAGTCTACCAGAAAGTGTCCCTCTGCAGATCTCACAAGAAAACCGGCTGACACCAACAACCCCCTCCAGTGGTCGTGAGGAGGGAGGAGGGAGGGTGTGCAATGGAGCAGTGACTTCGGGCATGCTTTTCCGCTCCTTGCCCACCACCCTTGCTTTCCCGATTCCTACCAGTGGCACCGGTCATTGTGGCCAGTGCAGGCCCCTGTTGCCAACAATTGGATGCATGGGCAGTGGCGAATGACTACTCTGCTTGCTGAGGTGTGGCCAAGCTCTGCTTGCGGCCATGATGACGCCAGTGAATGGTAACTAGAATGCAGGTTCCCTTCAGGGAAGTCTCCTGAAGGGAAACCCTTGAGAGGAAGAAAAGCCATCTCCACAGAGCGTTAGGCAGAATTGCAGGCAGTACCCTCTGGGACCACTACACACAATTAGGACTACAGGTGTTAGCCAAACCAACCTTTTGTATAAGTCTGTACCACACAGTTTTTGGGAGCGAGCTGAGCAGTCAGGCTTATCTCAAGAGTGAATGTGAGCAGTACAAGTAGTTACACAGGGGACTTTCAATCACAGTGGTTCAAGTAAACACTTATACTCAAGGTTTCTTGGTAGAAATACTTATTAATTTATTACACAATCATTTAGAAAACATTTCACTAGGAGAAGGAAATGTAATACACTTCAATACGAAGCTTTTGAGGCAGTTTGAGCTCCTCTGAAATAGGAGCAAAATGGCAATTCAATTACTTAGCAGTGAGCAAAAAGGACAAAAGTAAGTAGAATAGATCACATATACTTTCTAGGCAGTGCAAATAGTTCATTTCACCAGAGGAGTTCAATTCAAGTCAATAGGCCGGGCCAAAGTCAATGGGCTAGTGTTCTGGATTGGAAAGAGCAGTTCTGGTATCAAACGGTAAAATATTTGCCTAAGTTCTTAGAAGTAGTTTAGGCGAAAAAGGATCATACGATGGGTCACAAGCTGATTAGGCTTGTAAATTGGGAAAGTTTCACGAACTTTCACCGCGAGAGTGGGGTTCTCTCAATCGGGTTGGCACAGTACCTTTGTATGAAGAAACAAATGCTGCTGAAGTCGTGGTTCCTGGCAGGTCCTGCAGATCTCGCTGTTCCTGAGCCGCAGTCATGGGGACAAGAGGGAGGATGCCGGGGGACTCCTGCACTGCACAGGATCGTCAAAAAAAGCAAACAAAATGGAGTCACTTCAGTTCCAGTAGCTGTAGATTCAAGAACACAAACTGGTGTCCTTCTCCCTGGTTAATCCTAACCAGGCTTGAGAATTGTATCCAGGTGTCTTATGAGTTGATTGGTCCCACCAACTCAAAGGAAGAAGCCGTCCTTGAAGGAGCTTCACTGTCGAATAGAGTTTGGCAATTCGGACCTGCAGCAGGGCTTCACCGGGCAAACCAACGGTCCAGGAGTTGCAGCGGCCGTCCTCTTCCAGCTCGTCTTCGGTTCTTTTGTTCCAGTGGTCGACTCTGCTTTCCAGTCCTAGAGACTCAGCCTTTAAATAGTTTTCTCCCATTCATTCCAGCTGAGCTGCCACTAACTCAGCAGGGTGGATGTCCTTCCCGGACAGTCAGCCAGCCAATCACGCCAGAGTGCATTTGGGTCTCCTAAGAGTCTAAGCATAGGGAGTTTCGGGCACCTCCCTCACTTCCTGCCCAACCCAGCACTCAGACGCCAGAGACGGTCTTCAGTCCTGAAGCCTGCCAAAGGCACACGAGCAAAGGGACCAAACCTGGTTTGGCATGCAGAGACAAACACTAGAAGGACCTTTCCAAAAAGAAACGGCGTAAAAAGAAGACTGGGACCTGTTTAAACAAAGGGGTTTAAGGTGCCACCTTCAAAAACATGGCTCCTGTGATTTTATGCTATCGGTGTTCGCGGTCAGAAAAAATCATGATAGTTTGTTGTAAAACCACTGCCACCAGCCTTTTCAATAAGAAAGGGTTGCATTTGACTGCTACGTGAGTATTTTAGACACAGGGGATACTATGTATCCTTCCAGTACTCCATTGTTAGATGGTGTGTGCTGGGTCAAAGAATTTGGAAAAACTAGTAAAGTTAATTTTCACCTTACATTCTCTGGGAAACAGTATTTTATCCCACAGAAGGTATTTAAACCTTTAGGGAGTCTAAAAAGACATCCCTGTGTCACTGCTCTGAGGGTGCTGTGTAACACACATGAACAGATGCCTATGGAGTTATCTTAAAACTCCAAAGTCAAAGAACAGAAATGTAAAACACACATCAAAATACATGAAAGAGTGAGAAAAAAGGCTCACACTCTTTCCAGGTAAGAAAATCAAGTCCTCAAAATCCAGAAAAGTTGCTGGGGGTATCTAAGGTGAAGGGAATTAGCACTTTTATGAGAATTCTCCCTAACACAGATAGAATCCAGAGTGTTCTAGAAAGAGGCTTTAGTAGAGCGAACTGGGAGATTTTACCAGGAGACCACTTATTACTGGACAAAGTCCTGGAAGTTCACTGAGTTGCTTATTAAAAAGGGAAATACAGAAGGTACAGATGGAGGGGAGCAGACGTGGAGCAAATAAAGGAAGCTGCAAGGTTGTGCAGCGAGTAGGCTAAAGGAAGAAATAATGCTGCAAGACAGGAGGCTGGAGGACCGGAGTGTGGATGGAAGCTGCACGGCAGAGAAGTGACCAGGCAGAAACAAGGAGGAATACTCTGCATGAAGGAGCTATAGGGTTGGAACTTGTGAGACCTCAGTACAGCTGCATGTGTGTAGAATGAGATCGGGAGTAACACTGCTCTGTGCTGAAATCAGGAGGCTCAAGGAGCACCAGGAAACAGAGAAAGACACATGTCTGCATCAGGGAATAATGCACCTGAGTGTTGCAATGCATCGGTCTTCCCGCAATTATCTCTTTCGAAGTTCTGCAGTGCTTAATGAGGATAAGCCATGTTAAAAATCCATCCTGAGGATATTAGTGTGTGGCTGTGCCCTCTGAAGGAAACATGAGAACCTTTGGGGGAATGATCACTTTGGGAGAATCTGAGAACGTTTGTGGGTGTCAGCACTCTGGGGGAAAAAACATAGACCTTTGGTGGGTGTCCACACCCGTGCCAGAGAACGAGAACTTTAAAGAGTGATTACACCCTGTGATAGAATGTGACAACTTTTGACAAGTGGGATATGAGACAATACAAGGATTCAAAAACAGTACTTGTGCAAAAGGCAACAGCAAATGTGCAGGACCTCTCAGTCACTACTGTAGCTGTCAGTTACCATTATGGACAACATCTCCTCTCTTGCACTGGCAGTGCTGACTTCTGTAACCACTCCTTCACCCCTGGCTCTTTCCCTCTATCCCTCAAGCACTTCCTTGTGCACCCTCTCCTAAAAAGCTGTCTGCTGACCCCTCCTGCCTAGTTAACTATTGCCCTATATCCACCACCGCCTTCTTGGGTAAACTCTTGGAAAAGTGGGTCCTCCCCCGACTGATCCTTCATACTGAACTTGTTGGTTGCCTCCATGACCATCAATCTGAATTCCGGGCATCGAGAGGCATGGAAACTGCTATTCTGAACACCTGTGAAGATATGCTTGAAAAACTTGTCTCTAACTCTTCTGTTGTCCTCATTCTCCTCAATCTCTCCTCCGCCTTTGACACTTTGAATCATTCTATCCTCATAAAATGGCTCCATGATAACCTCGGCATAATGGACCAAGCATTGGACTGACTGAACTCTTTCCTCACTAACCACCCTCACAGTTGCAGCTAGACCCTTTCTCAACTACCACCTCCCCCTCTTCTGGCAGTGTCCACCAGGGCACTATCCTATCGCCATCACTCTTCAATATCTATCTCGCCCCTCTAGCTCACCTGATCTCCTCCTTCTCTCCTCATTTCCAGTGTTATGCTGATGACACACAGGTTTCCTTCAAACTTCCCTCTTCTACCCTCTACTACCTCTTCCTCCTCTCTCATTCCCGATTGTCTGACCACCATCCAGGCATGGTGTGTGTCTAACGATCTCTGTCTCAATGCCAGTAATATGGAGATTCTTCTTATTGGGACACCTGCACCCTTTTTCCCACCTACCATCTGGCCACCCTCCTTGGGTCCTCTACCCTCACCATCCTGTGTGGCCAAAAACCTTGGACCTTGCCAAGAAGGACCACTTCCAGCTTCACCTCCTTAGAGGCATTCTCCCTTTCCTCACCTTCCCCCAAAAGTACAATGTCTCCAGAAGAGGTCTGGTCCACTCTAGGCTGGACTACTGCAACAGACTCTTCCTCAACCTTCCCCTTCCCTCCTGCATCCCCTCTAGCTAATCCAGAATAGGGCTGAAAGACTTATTCTTGGCCTTAAGCCAAGAGACTGTATCTCTCCAGCCCTAAAATCCCTCCACTGGCTGCCGGTGGCCTCAAGGATGAAATTCAAGACCCTCTGCATCATCCACAAGGCTTTCTGTGGCCTAGGATCAAGCTATCTTCAACTTTCTATCACTAAATATTTCCCTGCGTGAGCCCTCCACTTCTCTTACTCCAACTCTCTGTTTTTCAAGCTCTGCTCCAAACAGAGAGTGAGGGCAGGTCTCTCTCTTTGGTTAGTGCCTTTCTTTGGAACAGGTTCCCTGCCCCTCTCAGACTTGAGCACGACCTTAAATTCTGGAAACTTCTCAAAACTCGGCGTTTCTCTACCCTTTTCCCTGCCCTGCTAATCATCTCACTGTTACTAAGAGTAGCAAGCCAATCCTTCATGAACCTCACAGATTGCCTGGCCCTCTACCTAGGGGACACCAGCACCCTCCCCAGTTCAGCACTGCAGTTGCAGGCCCACTGTCTGGCGGCTCTGCATCCCCCCTTGGGATTTCTCCACACTAGCACTTGCCCAGTAGCCTCCCACCTTGGCACCCCTTGGCACTTCCCTCCCGGGCTCCCACCAGCACTTGCCCATAACCCCCTTCCATTCCAGCACTTCTCTTCACTTCACTGCACTGCACTTACATGTCGGAATGTCACACGGCCTAGTAGGACCACAATTGTATATTTACTGTTTTTGCCACTGTTATTTACTCTGCTTGCTCCCTTCCCACTTTTGCCTTGTGGCACCTGGAAACACCATCTTGCTATATAGGCGCCTAACAAATGCTCAATAAATAAATAAATAAACAAATAAATAAATATAAAGTTTCACAACCACACACCGCACCACAACCCTGTACCACTTTTCAGTGTCTAACATGAAACTGATAACAAATCATCATCATCTGAGCTGGTTATTGGTTAGGAGCAGATGTCATTACACAGTTTTCATTAATGGAGTGACTATTGATCTTCATACAAGCAAGTTGATCAGTATACTGCACTGTGAGGCTTCTGTTAGGGTTAGAGACAATAGCCCAGGCCACACAAAAAAACTGTGACTGCACATTAGTAGGGCGGGGTGGGAGCGGCAGTTCAGCGACTCGTCCATGTGCCACTGGTCAAACGTATCGGTTACTGAATTAGTATTTTAACGGGACATGATCCCTTCCCAAAGGTGACATGTTCAATAGATTGGCATAAATATTCTGTGCGTGTCTATTGTCTCTTTCTGTGCTGAATTAACATCACTTGTCAAGGCACGGGCCCTTGCCACGTTAGTAAAGTTTAGTTCAAAGAGGTAAGCCGGAGGGATGCATTGTGATGAGTAACCCTCTTGAAGGCCTCTGCACATGGTTGTGTTAATGTAACTGTGATGGTGTTGCACGTATTACAAAGCCTGTCCAACATATGCAAAGTTGAGTTCCAACGGGTGGTCACTGAGGTCTTCAGGTTATGCAGTGGCAACAGGTGGGGCATCTGCAGCTGGTGCAATGCATATTTGGTGTTTCCAGCCCGACTGAAATTGGAGCTGATCTTCTGAGTTACAGGGACAATTTCTATCACACACGCACAATTGCTGATAAAAGGTTCGACAGTGAGATGTAGGACATACCAAAACAGGTGACATGCATTGTCTCACCAATTTGTAAGGCAGCTTAGACATTTGATCGAAAGTCTGCTGTATCGAAGCTAGACTGTGCTTCCACCTCCTCCATCTTCTCCCAGACGTCAACTCCCCTGTGGCTTCTACCCTGACACCCATGCACACACACCGTTGCACGGTGCTGAACTGCATAAGCTTGCTGTCTTCTTGAATTACCACAGGAGCCCCTGTGGCTGTTAGAGAAAGGAACAGCCACCTCGTGTGCTTTAGCAGCCCTGTAGTCAATGCTCTGACCACTCGTCCATATGTCCATGGTGAAATGGATGGTTTTCCCCATTGACTGATATAGCACTCACTCCATTGTAGCCATAACATTGCAGTACAATTCTGCTATGTAAGAAATAAAACATCAGACTTCCCAGCTGTGTTCAGCTTTTTACATAATACGCCAGCATCTAGGGTTTTCACACATGTGTCACGTAAGCCATGTATTGGCAACCTTGCAGCTCTCTTAGCGTAGAGCAGGTGCTGCATGTCATAGGGCATGTTAGTTCATTATGGTCATGCTCAAATGCTTCCACAGCACTGGCCCCGATGAGATGAGGGGTCAGGGCAAAGAGAGGCTGGCGACGGGGGTGGAGCTTGGTGTCACGCTCCCAAGCACAAGCACAGCTGCAGTATTCTGAAGGGTAATTGTGTGGACTAGTGGAGGTATGCTGCTTGTCTGATGTCATAGGTGGGAACACCTCACATCTGTTGACTTCCCATGTCTTTGTATGATGCTGCCACATATTGGACTGCATAAATGGGGAGGCTACATAGACCCTTACCTTCCCGCGGTACACTGCTTCCCAGCTGAGTGTGCAAGTGTCCAGATTTGGCTTTAAGTGAAGCACCAACTGTGTCTATAATTGAAGCAGAAGAGGTGGATTGATATATTATATTATAATACAAATTTTATTGTGATTTAGTCCATGATTAGGACTTTACACATAATAAAATACATAAAACATGTAAAACATATTTAGAACATATAGCACGAGTCATGAGTCTTGTATAATACAAAGGAAAGTAAAAGTAAAGTAAGGCAAAGTAAAATACAGATACAATACAACTCAATACTTTGCATCATGTCTCATGTTTCTTATTTCATATATTTCCCAGTGCGCTGACAGCAAATAAGGATGAGCCATCAAGGGGTTTGGGGTGGGGCCTAGCTTCCTGAATTGGTGACCTTTTAGGGTCAGTTGTGATATGGAACATAATGTCCTAGGACTCACAATGCATGATAATCAAGTAATCATATGGCTTCAAGTCAATTCCAAAAACATCAGGCAGCTGATCAAATAAATGTAGATGTTCAGTACAACCCAGGATAGAGAGAATAGGGCTAGACGGGCAGACATCCTCCTGGCAGCTGCCCAATGCAATAGGCAGGTCATCAAATAAATGTAGATGTTCAGTACAACCCAGGATAGAGAGAATAGGGCTAGACGGGCAGACATCCTCCTGGCAGCTGCCCAATGCACATCAAATAAATGTAGATGTTCAGTACAACCCAGGATAGAGAGAATAGGGCTAGACGGGCAGACATCCTCCTGGCAGCTGCCCAATGCACATCAAATAAATGTAGATGTTCAGTACAACCCAGGATAGAGAGAATAGGGCTAGACGGGCAGACATCCTCCTGGCAGCTGCCCAATGCAATAGGCAGGTCATTTAAAACAAGGCAGATGTCAAAAAGAGTGAAATGCCTGAAGGGAAGGAATTCCATTCTGCTAATCAGGCAAGAGAGATTTTACATGCTGCCATACCCTCCCTGAATGGCGCTAATTGCACAGTGATGGTATCGGAATTTAGACAGTAGTCCCAGAAAGAATCTGCAATAATTGCTTCATAATTGTGGGTGAATCTACCCAACATACACACATATAAAGGACCCAGGCTGGCGCATTGGGTTACGACATGTCTAACCTATTCCAGATGACAGTCTCTACTTTCCCAGGCTACCCCTAAGTATTTATAATTGATATTTGATATTTATAATGCGCCTGTACACAAGTGTTACTCTGCGCCACAAGAGGGGAGAAAGAAGGGAGACAAGACAAAAACAATCCTACTAGGCCTTCTGACATTGGGATTGTGCAAGTGCAACAACGAGAAGTGCAAGGGGAGTGAGAGGGGTAAGTGCAGTGGAGAGATAAAGGGGAAAGTGCGATCAGGGTGGCATGGCTTTGAGTAAGTGCAGCTAGGGCAGCACGGCTCTGGGTCAGTGCAAGGAGGCGGGGGGCGGTAAGGGTTACGGCTTACAGCCCCTAAATGCTCAGCAGGCCAGAAGGAAGTGCAAGGAAGGCTGGCCACGAGGAGCGTGGTGCCCAGTGAGTCTCTGCGGGTACCGACCAACCAGTCGGCACCGTAGACAGGTAAGTTAGCAAGGAAACAAGAGAGAGAGGCAGAAGAAAAAGGAAAGTCTTGAGCCACTTCTGGAACTTCAGGTGGTCTGGCTCAAGTTTGAGTGGGGCAAGGAGGCCGTTGCAGAGGAGAGAGATTTACCCCCCCCACATGTTCTGTCCTGGGCAGGTCACCTTCTTTGTGCATCAGACCAAATTGGGAGGGCATAAAACAGTGACCTTACAAAGAGCTATAGATAAATCAAACAAGCATTGGCAAAGCCACTAGTCATGGTTTTGGTATAGACAATTTTGCTCCGCCCTACTCAGAACAGCACCTGCTATTTATTGCGCCACTTCTACATTTGCGATACTTGTCCAATTGACCTTAACATTACCAGGGAGAAGTGGGGGTGGCTTACTTACAAGAACTGTACATAGACTACAATTGCACGTGTTGGTACTGGTAACAACATGTTGGTGTTTTGGTTTGCTTTTTGATCACTGTGAAACACTGATGTTTGTGTCTTGTTGACTGTTGGCGTAAAGTGAAAGATCATCTCGACTTTTTGATGTTGGCGTATTATATGAGTTGAGTTTGACAGATGGTTTGTTCCTGAGGAGGTACATGTGTGATGTTGGAGGCTTGTATATTTGTGGCTCCGTTCATGCTTGGATGTGGTGGACATGTTTTTGCATGAATCCTTGTAGACTGTATTGTGTAGTGTTGGAGATTTGAGTGCTGGTTTGTGAGAGTGTGTGTGTGTGTGTGTGTGTGCGTGCATATGTAAGTGGTTTATTTATCTGATGCTTCAAAAGCCCAGTAGTTCCGAGCATTCCGATAGATGTGCAGATGTGCTACTTGGGTCATTCGTGAGTTTCAAAGTCATATGAGTTAGGGTGTAGCTGTCACTATTTAACTAAGGCTGCGTATGCAAGGACTCAGTTACCCTGATGTGTGTCTGTGTGATTGGGTGTTGTGTTTGAAATATGGTCCATGTTTCTATGCTTTGCTTGCACCTTGTTCTGCGCAATTCTTTATATTTTACCAGTCTTTCTTTTACATGTGGTGGGCAGCATGGTTGGATACGGTTTTGTGTTATATGATTTAGCATTTGTACTGCTATGACTGTTGTGTCCTCTTTTGTGTCTGTACATGGTAAGTCATATTGGTGCATTGTATGCTTTTTTAGTTTTCAGGTGTTCGTAATGTTCCTCAACCTGTTCATAGTTGGGGACTCTTGGATCCATTTGGTCCAGTGAGTTGTGTTGAGAATGGGAAGCAGATTGGTGGAATATCTTGACTGTCAGATCAAGTGGCATGGACATTTTGACACCCATCAGGCTTATATAATGGCCTGTGTCAAGTATTACTGGCATAGATAGGTTGTCCCATCTGTGCCAGAAAGTGTTCCTTTAAATGACATGCATTAATCCTTGAGCCTTCATGCATGTGATTTGAAGTGGCCATTACTCTCATAGATAGATTGTGGCCAAAAGCAGCTCATCTATAGTGGGCGAAGTGGTGGCGATCCACCAGAACCCTCGGCCATCAAGTAGCTGCTGTGCTAGCACAGGAGAGCTCCCTATGCTGCTTCTTGCAGCTGAGGGAACGCTTATGGGCTGTCTTGAACTGTCAAAGTGAAACACAATTTTCCTCTGAAAGTTCCTAACCCTATCATGCATTTCCAATGGCCATGCAAGGCCTGGTGCATTTTCTTCCCCAGCCTTGCATAGCCCATTTTTGATGCTGGCTGGAGTACTACATGTTTGTATGTGTGAGGGGGTGATCCTGCGAGCAGGGTTCCGTGTCTACAGTGCTTTGGCCGCTGTGTGTGTGTGTGTGTGTGTGTGTGTGTGTGTGTGTCTGTCTGTGTGTGTGTGTGTGTGTGTGTGTGTGGGCATGTGCAGGAACCAGAAAGCTTGCTTCTTCGATCCTGTTCTTGCTGCATGGGAGCCAGAGGCTTTCTGAAGGTGGGGTTGGAAGGAACAGGACTGCATGCAGGTCGAATTTAATTTTTTTAGGTATTTTGTGTGTGAATGAGTGTGCATCTGATGTATGGCTGCATGTGTGAATGAGTGAGTGAATGTTTTGGGTGAATGTGTATGCACGTGTGTTTGTGCTGGGCCTAGGAATGGGTGGAGACACTTTAAGAACACATTTCTTAAAACTTGTCATCCTTTCTTTTATAAAACGATGGTTGTCAAAAGAAAGGATGATGCTAAACTTGCATTTTGGAGCAGCCAGTCTAGCCATTTCCTACTGTGGCAAGATTTTCTTTATCTGGGCATCTACGATAAACAAAACATGAAATGTGTTATTACGTGGTCCGACTCATTGTGATGCAGCCAGTCCAGGTATTTATTACTGTGCCATGTAATATTTTACTAGGTATCAACTATAACGCAAACATGATAAGTGTCAGTACGTGTCTAGACTGGACTACAGCCAGTTTGAACATATTTCCTTATAATGGCATGATGCTTTTAAAGGTAAAGCCAATAGGAGAGTGTTTCTTTTGAGGGGATACTGCCATATATCGGTAGAGCCAGGTTTAACGTGTTTTCTTATAGCATTATTACTGGCATTATGTGCAAAGCCACCATGAGTATGTTCTTATATGGGAATACTGGCAAATATTGGTGAATCCAGCAGGAAAGGTATTGACAAAGCCAGTGTGAAAATACTATATTGTGGGCAAAGACATCATGAAAATGCTTTGTGAGATGCTCCTGTGAACTGTTGGTGACTTGCATCGGTTGCCTTTTTGGATTGGAGTTACCCCACAATGCCAATTGCAAACTGTTAGCTCTTTACCCAGTTTTTCACAAACATTGTTGCGTATAATGCATGACTTTAACACGGTATTAAAAACAATTCTCGGGGATAGAGGGTGTTCCACGACAGCCCCACTTTGTTGGTTTGTGCTCCCTCAATACGTACAGTGGTGCTATCATATTTGTGGGAAATACTTGCAACCCTCCTATTAAAAAAAGTCACCAGTCATCACTGGTCATGGAACCTGCTGCATGCGTGTGATTTAAAGTGACCATTATTAGGATAGATGGGTTACCTTATTGTAAAGACTGGAGAGGGTGTCTGTAATTCTGCTCTCTATATGGTAGAGGAGAGGCACAGAGGAACCAAGCCAAGAATCTCTATTTTGATAGCAATGGACGAGCAATCAAGGCCTAGCTTCCCAGGAGGGGATGCAGGCTGGTTCTTCAGTACAGTGTAGTCCCCAGGCCCCCACAAAGGAATGCCCCCACACTGTATTACTGAAAACACAGTCTTTATATAATTAAAATTCAAGGTTATGTACACTATCACAATAACTCATTTTGTGCTCAGAAAATCAACAATGGTAAATATATACAGTTCTAAAGTGGTACCACAATTATCAGATCTCATTAAAGTGCATCAACTATACTCTTGGTCACATGTCACACAGATCACTTAATAAAGGCAACCAACAATAGATGTAGGAGGAAAGCAGGGGGTTAGAACAATTGACAGAATACTGGCCCCTACCCCTGGACACAGTTCTGTGTGGAGATCCCCCCACCTGGGCAACCTAATATAAAGAGATATAACAAGCCCAGTCCAAATATTGATCTACCAGTCGTATTTTCTTCTGTAATGTTTCTACCCCCCAATGTACCTGGTAGAGTAGAAATCTTCGAAGAGACATCGAGGGATTCTTCTGGAGTGACTCCCTTTAAAGCAGATCGTTGAGAGGCGTTGAAGAAGGTGAACTTGGCATTGACGGCGTTGATGAAAAGTTCGAGGGTGCCGAGACCAGGGTGTCGATCCAGGCGGTGCTCGTCGGCGACGTCCCATGAGGATGAGGTGTGCGGGCACCTCAGCGTTGGATAGCTCAGGACTGCAAAGAGTTTCGGAAGAATGGTGGCCCGACAAGGGCGTCGAGTCGTCAAAGACTTTGTGGTCTTTGGGTGGTAGGAAACCCACCGGCGGATCCTCCTCAGCGTGTCGTCGTCCTCGACTTTCTCCGGTAGGATAAAGCGGTCAACGGTGCAGACAAGGGAGTCCTTCGATTCAACAGTCTTAGGCAAAGGAGCGGGCGGCTCCGGTCGTCAGCAGCACAGCATCGAACGGTTCCCTCTTCTCGGCAACACAGCATTGACGGGCCTCCAGCGGTTACGGCAATACTCTGAACCCTGGTCGACGGCAATGGACTTCGAAGGCATCGATGTTCAGGTGCTTCACTTCGTTCTCCTCGGCGGCCCCGTCTCCAGTCGGCAGCCTTTCGAGGGTCTGACTTCCAGGGAGCTTCCGCGAAGGTTTACAGCACTCGATGGTTCCTCGGAGCACGGGAAGGGGGCACCTAGCCAGGTCCTCTCTCAGATCATTCCTCGACAAACTCAAAAACTTTTGGATCAGGTCAAGGCAAATGCAGCAGCTGTTCTTGTTCTTCCAGATGGGCATCGAGAAAAAGCGCTCCAGTTACTCTTCAAGTGTAGACACAGCTTCTGAACAATTTCCAGTGGTGAGAGGTCCCAAAATGGAGGATACCCAGAGCACCTGTCAAATTCAGCATGGAGCTGCCACCAGCCCATAACCTGCTCTGTGGGCCACACACAGGTGCCCAAAAACATACACTGGGGCACAGGGTTGCACCCCCACCCATGGGTGCCATAAGGGTATCCCATGGGTCTGTACACCAGACCAAATACGGGAAGGGCTGCACTGTCAGGAGTCCCACATGGACTCCTGGTTAGAAATTAAATACAGAACACAAATGAAAAAGGACTACAGGACAAAAGGACAGGGAGGCCCTGTCCCTCCAATGCATTTCCAGCATCACACGTATATATGCCAGTAGCTGTCACTTTATATCCTATGAATGAAATGGTTCAGCCTTCAAGCATGTGATTTAAACTGACCATTAGTGTCATAAATAAGTTGCCCTACCTAATCCAGTAATAGTCATTTTAAATCACATGCTTGAAGCAGCTTAATGCATGTGTTACAAAGAGACTCTTACTGGCATCGGTAGGTTGTGACAACAGCCTCATGAAAATAATATGAAGTACTTCTGTACTGTTGGTAGCATGACATTTCCTGTATTTTTTTCCTGTGAACCAACTCTACATTTTGTGGCTCTTACCTTTGTTTTTGTCTATAATTGTGCTGCATAATGCATTATTTCAGCCAAATATTTTAAACAATTTTCCCCATTTAAATAATTCTCTGTTCCCTCACTAAGACCGGTCGCCTGTGCTAATTTGAGGACATTTTTAGGCCTCTTCCACTCAAAATATTCACCATGACTGCCCATGAATCATGAAATGTACAGATTGTTGCTGTTGTAGAGAAACAATTATAAAGTGTATAGCATTTCACCTCATTTTTCTTAAACATTTAGCTGCAATTACTCGAGAGGGGGGGCCACAAAAAATCCCATTAATTATTCAGGGTTCCAGAGCTACACTCAAGTGCTCCCACCTAGTCGAGGAAAAATGTAACACCGTTCACTGAAAACATTCACCAACCCCATGAGGGATCACCCATGAATCGTTGAAAATGTTGGTGCCCCCTCTGTAGCTTTTCACCCCTCACCCAACGGCATCAACAGCTGCATCTGCATCCTTCCTGGTGTGGAGCATGGCTGCCCTAGTTCACGCTGAGTGTTTGCGATGACTCTGTGCCTTTTCCACAACATCTTCCCATTTTGTACAATAGTTTGCTTTTTTGTCCCTATGACCTGACCCTATCATGCATGAATGAATTGGTGAGTGTGTGCTTGTGTGTGTGTCAGAACAGAGTATGCGTTCAGAAGGATGAAAACGTATTTTGCGCCACTGAGACCCTACCGAGCATTGTAGAGAAATATCACTTTATTTATTTATTTTTTTACTTAAAAAGTGATACACAGGTTTGGCTGATCTGATTTTCTAAATGTTGCACGACACTTCCAAGAGCTTGTATGCTAAAGAGTGATCTTTCTGTCTTGATGGAAATCTCAATGCAAAAACATGTTTTTTTCCTGCACTCATCGTGTGAATGAAAATGATGATGAAACATAACATTACATATAGCATAACACCTCAGAAAATTTGGCATGTGGGTCTAATTTGACCAAATCACTTGCATGCCAAATTTGGTGACCTTTCATAAATGAGAACAAAAGTGAGGGAGGACGTTTTATTTTAATGTTCCTATGTAAAGTGTGATGTAACCTTCACTAAATTGGCCCCACAGATCGACAAATATTCTCTTTAGATAGATGCTGGATTGCTAACCCATGACAATTGTATTGATACAGTAACCACTAGAACCTCCTCAATAGCAATACAGCAGTTCTGCAAAAACCCATGTGCCACTAAAACAAAGCTTGTATGCATGATTGGAGTTATGCTGCGTGATTCCTGTGCATATCGGGTTATCACTAAAGGCCAATAGAAAGGGCAATAAATATAGCCATATATTGAGATGCCAAAAAAAAAGGATTATTCACCTCACTTCAAAAGTAGCTACAAATCTCATAATATTAATTGACACCAATAACACTGTAACCACACGTCAACACAGAAATGCTACTTTCACCTCTGCAGAATCAAATGAATTCCACCTTTCCCCACCTTCCCGCATAAAACACTCACCATCATCTCCCTTGTCATGTAAAGAATAGAACGCCAACAACATCTACCTTGGAAGAGCAAATTACCTCACCAAAAAACTACACTGAATACAGAACGTAGTGACAAGACTATTCCTCAGACTCAACAAGAGAGAACACATCACACCAGCATTGAGAACTCTACCCTGGCTACTAGTCAAAAAGGTTTATAGTGATAGCATCGAATGCAAAAGCATTGAATACAAAAGCCTTGAAAAAAAATGCATTGAAAAAACCAATTTTGTTGCATTTTATTTTTTAATGGGGGTCCCCCAACCACCGTTGTTTACCCCTTAAAACTCATGTTAGTAAAAAAACAACCTTTACCTACAAAAAATGATTTTTTTGAGGCTTTTGCATTCAATGCTTTTGCATTTGATGCATTGCATTCGATGGAATCACCGGATACCGTCAAAAAAAGGATTTACTTCAAAATCTTTACATAGCACACAGACCAATACATGACCAAGGAGCAGACTTCATACCCGAAACAATCTCTATCCAAAGACTATAACGAATACTCAGATCCAGCAATGACATATACTTCATTCCAAAACAATACTCGACACTGGAATATGGTGGATCAGCGTTCTCTTGCATTTTAGGAACATTTTGGAACTCACTCCCCAAGTTAATATGCACAATAGAAGAACATCCGAAATTCAGAAAACAACTAAAAACCTAGGCCCTGATTCATGGATTATTTGCACCGAAAAAAACGGGATTTGTGTGCCATTCTGCCCGCAAATCCCCATTTGTTAAAGAGGGATTTGCGGGCAAAATGGCACACAAATCCCATTTTTTTGGTGCAAATAATCCATGAATCAGGGCCCTAGCTCTTTGACTCACCCACTTAAATAGGAAGTACTACTGAGAAAAAGAAACACCCCAAAAATACGAAACGAATGCCAAGCCATTGTAAAACCAAAATTAACTCTACCGGCCCAGTTTAAGAAAAGCATAATATAGACAAACTGCAAATTAAGGAATTCAGCCTAATTGAAACAATGCAATTTACAAGAACACACAGACCTCCCTCACCACTAACCCACAACTTTCCTACAAACTCACG
Source organism: Ambystoma mexicanum (assembly GCF_040938575.1). Classification (NCBI taxonomy): domain Eukaryota; kingdom Metazoa; phylum Chordata; class Amphibia; order Caudata; family Ambystomatidae; genus Ambystoma; species Ambystoma mexicanum. The sequence goes on from NC_090934.1 coordinate 197,601,916, forward strand.
GATCAACTGGCTAACACAACACAATTCATACCCCCACCACAGCTTAAACCAGACATCACAAAGGAAATGGCACACCCCCTCTGTAATCTCACTTCACCCAGCACACTAAATCTCCAGCACTGTGCCACAGGCACACACAACAATCCCATATAGGCACACATCCTAAAACAAAACCTCACCCATACCGTCTAGAAGCAACCTCAACACCAGTGACTGGTGTTTCTGAAATGAAGCTGCCAACAGCACAGCAAAAAGTTATCTTGCGCTATCCATCTCCCACCCACTAGCTAACCATCCCCTGTCTTCCTTCCTTTACAGATTCACCTGAGCGCCTGGAGACGTTGAGAATAGCGGCTGCGCGCAGTGCAAATCTCAATACATAACATGACCTAGGAAACTCAACATGTAACACAGGCATTTGTACGATATACATCAAGTTAATGAGACAACCATCAGATAGGTCTTAAACTGGAAGTCAACTTCTGTCTCTTCCATAGTATGTCACCTTGCTAAATCTAAAACCATGGAGAGGCAATGGCTATGTTTTATTGTGACATAGGCAACAAATGCCTGCACACCATGCGGGTAGACAGGGTGTGGACATGGCCAAAGGACTGGCATTGGGTCACCCATCTGAGCATGCCACCCTCCCCTCTTCTTGTGGGATTCACTTTTGACAACACTACAAGCCTCCTTAGAGACACAGCGATGATGCGGAAACAAGGGGGTGTTTGCAAAACACTACCTGTTACAGCACCCACCATATTGTAAGGGTGGTAGAATATACCGCCGGTAGTATACCAAGGCTATATCCGCCAGCAGCCATTAACACCCTAATACAAGGTGTAAAATCTGCCAATGTTTGCCTACACACAAGGTGTAGTGGTAGACACTGTAGAAACAGCCCCTGAAGTTATCAAACGGTTTTATTCTGTACTTCAGGGAAATGTGGGTGTTTCCATGCAATACCAAAGTAAAAAAGATAATGGGGGAATTTAAAATGTGGGTGGGGGAGCGTGCCTCTCCAATGTCCACCTTGGTCAAAGTGAGCGGGAGTGTTTGGGAGAGGTGCTGCTCTACTTTTCTTAATTACGTTTTACTGCTCCAATACGTTTATCCTAAAAATAAACCGTTCCAGGATGGTTTCGTTTTAAAATAAAGGCGTAGGAAAAAGTTGAAACTTGTACTTTCAGTGCACTGGACGTTTGCTTAAACAGCAGGCACATGTGTTTGGGGGTATGTGTTGTGCGTGGGAGGGGGCGTGGTGATGGGGTTTGTGGGGAGCTGGGGTAGTCCAGCAGGGAACATAGATCCACTACTTCTTTTCGTACACTTGGATCCCTGCTCACCACATTTGCCGTGCGAAGCATAAAGGGCAGAAGGTACCCTTTTGAGTATTAAAAACAAAATGACATGAACAATATTAAGCACTACATTGCAAAATCAAATGACTTACCCAAAATGAGGGTGGATATGGTTAAAGAAATTATTAAAGTATTCCAAGTGCTTCCCCTCTGAAATACTGGAGCTTTACTCGGGAAATCCAATCATGTTACCACTGGTACAGCTGTATTGCTGGAATTAGGCTGATTTTTTAGATTTGCACCAGTGAAATCGGTAATTACCACCAGTGGAAGTCTGCCAACAAAGTACGCCCACGCTGAAATTACCCTAACATATGAGTTAAAAGCTAACAAGAGCAATGGTCTGAGCAACGTGGAGTGGGGGTGGGGCGGTCAGGGGTGATAAATCCCCCCACATTTGTAAAGGGGGATATAATGTCATTTATCCCTTCCACAATCTTGCCACAATCTAGTGTGAGGGGAAAGAAGGGCTGTTATTTTATTGCAATTATGAAGCAGGGACGTGTTTTTTTTTAAAAAAATTGCCTTTCTTGTTCCAAGTGCAGGAAACATAAACGGGCGCTGCTCTCCTAACCTTGAAATGCCCCTTAAGGTCATTGTCCTGGCACAGTAGTGGGTGAGTGTATGTACAGCTGGATGCCGTCATAGCCCTCCTCCCCACCCTCCCCCAGATGCTGGAGGTCCAATCAGAGGACTCAAAGACAAATCTGAAGAGCCTCTTTTCAAAGGCAGGGAGAACATTTGAGCGTTAGTCATACGTATTTGTGTTCATGACCCAACTTTGCCTGCTTCAATATTAATAATAATACTGTCTGTTTCTGAACAATAGAAACCTAATATTGTTAATCACCATCACAGGCCTCCCCATACAACGCACACTCCTTAATCTTCTGCTAAACCTGTGAATCTAATCTAGGCCACCAGTAATCAGCCGTAAGCCTCCCTTTTGTGTTTGTCATGCCCAAGTGATTCTCATGTCCTACTTCCATGAGTCTCCACCTCACACCAACCGGTGGAACTACACAACCAGCTTAACACAAGAGCACTCCTTCAATACTTAGTTCATCCCTCACTTTGCGGAATGCTCCTAACCCCTCACCTTCTGTCCAATTCCTCCATCCTGTCCTATCATGTTCGATAACACACCTGTGTTCATTATCTTCGGCAAAGGCATCCATCCACTGCTGTTTCGCTACAGTAGTTTCACACACAACGGAAACACCTAATCCTCTACCTCACTATCTAAATCTTCAGGATTGGTCTTGTCATTTACTTGAGAAACTCTTAAGAGATAGTCTGCAACACTATTGCCCCTCCCCTACACATGTTCCAGTACAAATGTGTGTCCTTGTAGATGTGTCACCCATTGCATGATTCTCCTAGATACTCCATCCAAACCCTTACCCATGTATGTACCCACCAAAGGTTTGTGATCTGTGTGTACCACAAATCTCCTACCCCATAGAAAGGCTTTAAGATACTTAATGGCTTAACACACTCAGCACTTCCTTCTCAGTCACTGAATAATGCGTTTACGCTCCTCTCAGAACCCTGGATGAAAACACAATTTCTCTCTCCACACCACTCTGTCACTGGATAAGTATGGCCCCTAGTCTCTTGTCGCTGGCATCTGTCATTACAAATCTCTCACATTCAGTGTCAAAGTGTGCAGGGCTGGGGCATTGGCAATTTCCAGTTGTATATCTTGACATTCCTCACACCATGTGAACGGAGGTCCTCTTTTGGTACTACAACTATACACAAAATAGACCACGAATTTGGCGTAGTATTCAACCAGACCTAAGAAACACATACCTTGATGTCTGTTCACTGGGGCCTAAACATCCATTATAGCCTTCACCAACTCGCCTCTTGGCTCCAATCCCTTCTCACCTAGAATGTGTCCCAAATATTCAATTGAGCTCACCCAAAACGTACATTTCTCCTTCTGGAGTGCCATGCCAGCTTCCGACAACAATGGCAACACCCTACTAAACCTTTGGTCATGATCTCTCACACCCTCACCTGTCACCACGATGTCATCTTGGAAATACAGCACTCCTTCCATCCCTCTTAACATTTGATGCGTCACCCTCAAATGCTGCTGCCGACACGAGTCCCAATGGCATCCTCCAACACCTAAATCTTCTGGAGTAACAAACACGGTAAGGTCCCTACAATCCAGATGTAACCTCACCTGGTGATATGCATGAGCCAGGTCCAGCATACTGAACACCTCGGCACCAGCAGCCATGCTCACCTATGTTCTGTAGCAGAAATCGATCCATAGCAACTTCCCTGTTCTACCCCCTAAGATCTATACACAATGAAACTTGGTCACTATGTTTGCACACTGCAACAATGGTAGAAACCTGCACAGATGCTTCAACAGGTTCAATCACCCCTTCACTTTCTAATCTAGCCTCTTTATCTCTAAGCCAACCTCCTTCCTCATGGAAATCGGTACCGTCCTGACCTTTGCCACTGTTGACTTAGCAGCTTTCTTCAGTTTGATCAGGCGGTGGTGTCACTTTTGGCACCCCAATCCTTCTCTGAATGCTCCCTTGTACACTTAATCTGGTACTCTATTTATCTCCTTGCTTACAAATGAATTGTGACTCAGAACACTGGAGTCCACCACAATTCCCATCTCACGTTGCTTGTAGCACCCCAGCGACTTCCCGTCCCTCCTTGAGACATAGACATCTGCCACAGCCATCGTTCCCTTACATTCCAAATTGCTTTGAATATTCCTAGTATTTTAATATGCAAACTCCCATAGACATTTGCCTTTACCAAGGGATGCTTAAGTTTAGTACATTTGAATTTTTCTTCCCATGCATGGCAGTCCAAAATGGTATAATCAAAGCCAGTGTGCACAGGCATTTATACTCTGACGCCATGTATTACCATATATAACGGCATGTCGCTTCTCCCCCCTCTGTGGTCTTGACCCCACTTGACTCACTGACCAACTCACCCCTTTAACGCACTCATCATCAATGCCACCATCTTCTTCACCTTCATTGTCTGCATTGATTTCTCTAACACCCCGCTTGGTGAAGTTTTTGCAGCATCTGGAAAAAGTTCCCTTGTTCACCACACTTATGGCACAGTGCCTTGAGTCCAGGACCCATCACATTGCTCGCAAAGTGGAAGGTGTCCCACATCTGAGGGAGCAGACCACCCACAAAACGAATAGTCTGTGTACGAAGAACATGTAAAATGCTCCGCAGTGATCAAATATTCTGAATTGTCTCAGGGGTGAAAAGGGGCAGAAGCAACTAATTACCACCTGTCAAGTGTCTAGGAGAACAGTTTGTCTTCTTAAACTGATTATGACTAAAAGACTACTCAGCAGTTTTTGGGGAAAGAGAGAAAAGGGGGACAGAGAAGGTTCTATCTACCCCTCCCTCTCTAAACCACTACCCCTAGCAGCGGTGGTGGGCCACCTATCTAATAGTGGATAGAGTAAGGAAATAGAGAAAGGCAGGCGCCGGTTAATTCTAAGTCCCCATAGGACTCTATGGGAATGGGGACACATAAGTACTGGCACCGTTATTAATGGTGCCGATGCTTCCATGACGGGTCTGCCTACAGTGGCCACTGTGCCCGGCAGGGTCAGACCTATCGGGCACGGCGGCTCTAGCAGGCAGACCTGTAATATGCCCGTCCAGAATAATGGTGCCGGTAAGCTTATCGGCACCGTTGTTTCTGGAGCGGCAGGGTCGGAGTGAGCCCCAATAATTTTTCTTTTATAGTTAATGGTGCACAAGATATACTTGGTCAAGAGCAAGAATGCTGTTGTTTCTGATACAATGACCAAATCATGCAGCCCCTTGATAGCTTGAATATTGCCATGCAAATACACCAGAAAACAATACCAGGATGACTTGCAGCTGTAAATCTCACACATAGTGCCCTCCTTAAGCTTTGCAACTACCAATCCTTTGACAGTCTACTCATGTAAAATAACCATATGGTAACAAGATCTCAACTGAAGGAGAATGAACTGCCAAGACAACGTCAAATTCCACAATGTATTGACGAAGGATTAGCTGAAAATGCTTGTCCAGTCTCCATAAAGGACTAGTGTAGACCACAGTATTTAAAACTTTTAGTACTCTTTCTGTTCAACTTATACAGATTATTGACCAGATAGGCATCAAAATTTATTAACATATTAAACAGCTGCATCTAACAGGGAGAAGCTCTGAAATGTTTATTAAATGCCCAGAAGTTGAATATTTCCCACTCTCTGCACAATTAACAATGTTATCAAGCATCCATAAGTATTCTTCATTCTCAGAACTACTGGACATTTTTCAATGGATGCCTCCCTCAGTAGGAGATTTCTTTGCACAGGTGGGGGGCCTACTGCGGATCCTCTTAACTGTTCCAGTTTCTTCCTGTGAGGCAGAGAGAAGCTTTAGTGCTTTGCGGCGACTGAAATCCTGGCTACATTCAATTATGACTTAGGAAGACGCCGCCGTGATTCTGTGTGCAATAGACATAAAGAAGGGCCTCATTACGACCCTGGCGCTAAGTGGTTAACGGCGCCGTAAAAGGCTGCGGCGCCGTTAACCACTTACCGCCTTACTACGAGGTCCCTTTGCGGGACCCGACCTTAACGGCTGGTCTGGACAAGCCGTTAAAGTAGGGACCCGCAAAGGGACCTTGCAGGCAATTACGGTACCGCAATTTGCAGTACCGTAATTGTCGCCTTCCCCATTCCCATTGAGCCCTATGGGTCAAAAATGGGAATGGGGAAGGGCCATGGGGAAATGGGGAAATACCGCCCCGTCAACCTTGGAATGGGGCGGTATTTCCATATTTCACCATGGCGGACTCGTTACAACACCGGCACCAACCATGGTGCTAATAGCGCCATGGTTTAGCGCCGGTGTTGTAATGAGGGCCAAAGATATGATGGATCTAGTTGACATACAAACAAAAGCAAAATAATTTGTCAAGCACACCGACTGACGCAAAAACATTTTTGTTTAAAAAATGTGCTTGATCATTTCTGACTATGAACCCCTTTTTACTCTGTGGCTATTCCTCCAAATAAAGAAGGTGAAGGACCAGGAAAGAGCGGTGCAGTCAAGGAAGAGAAAATGGTGCTGCTCGGTCTAAAAGGAATTTCACATTTATCTATACTATATAATATATTTCTCATACTTATGTTTGTTTATACATTTGTTGATATAGGTTATGTGTTATATAAGTATCAAAACAATATATATATATTGTGAAAAACAGTTTTTGTGGTTCAGCTTATTGTTTATGGGTAGGTCAGGGTTTTCCCCATTAACCTGATCTGCCTTCTCTCATTGCTTCCTGTGAATGTTGTCTGACATTGTCAATAGTGTATGCATGTGAATGGTGTGAGGATGTCTGCCATGGTCTCCTGTCGCTCACCACGTGTTAACGCCAGCGTTTTGCATGATCATCCTCCAGTAGTGTCCTGCTACTGCCCTGGGGCACTAGAACTATGGGCACCCCACAGCAGTGGCTTCTCCCCACTATGCCACCTTAGGGTTATTGCGCACCACCAGTGCAACATTCACCACCAATGTATTCTTAGACGTATTAGGCTCCAATGTTGTTTTTGTAGACAAAGCCAGAAGGCACATTTTAAATTAACACTTGCATGATTTTGTAGTATTTAGTTGTTGAACCCGAAATAGATTTTGAAAAAGACTGTAAGCTTTTCATTACTGTGACTGCTGTTATCCGAGTCCAGTAGTGCAGATACATATCTCTGAACTGTATTTCCTCATCTGAGGAACCTCAGTCAAATATTGATTTGACCTTTTTTCACATAAAACAACCATTTTCTATTGTGACCCTCTCAAATAGTCTTCACTTCCAACACAAGTGCACTGATCAATAGCAAAGCCACCTCGATACAACTACATGGAGAGCTTTAAAGAGAGAGCTTTAAAGAGATTAAGAAACCTTTGGCTGCGTAAAACACCTGAAGTTAGATCTCAGGTCTTTGAAAGTTTGTTCTAGTGCTGCACACATGCTTTATGTTTAACAATGTTTTGATGAAAACGTGTCTACAATCTGCTTTCAATAGTGTGCTATATTTGGAAAATCTGCAACTTATTTGAAGTGTGACTGTGCTTTTAAAACTGACCTTATGTGCTATTCTTTTTTTTTTATTAATCCGACATATGTTATAAGGAGCGTTAAGGCTTCGGCACTCGGCCGACACTATGGTAGTTTGGGTTGGGTTGGCGTGTGTCTGTAGCAAGTCCCTATTGTGTACCCAGACCCCCAGATTTGATGTGCCTCCTACGCCCCCGAAGAGAGCCTTTGCTTCGCTGAGAGAGAGGTAATGTCGGAGTGTCTCATTATAACGTAAGGCCAAGGATCGGTGCGGTGTGGGTAGCGCAGTCAGAGATACCAGACTATGGACTGCTTTGAAGTGTTCATCCACAGGCATATAGAGGCAACACCGACTCCAGCACTGCTTGCCCACTATGCCTGCTGTCCGTTTCCTTTCCACCACCCTACCAACACGTATGGAGGGCAGTAGATGCAGTCTCCTCTTGTATGTCTCGTGTCCATTTGGTTGCGTCTGTACTATTCATCAATGGCATCATGTTTAAAAACCCCAAAGATGAGGAATTGATTTCGTGCACTGCTCGTGGACTTGACAGACCTTTGTGGCCATGTATGTGATTTAAGGAAAAATAGGAAAAACATTTTCTTTCTTAAAATGATGCATATCTATGGCATTGTTTATCAGGAACATGTTAGTATATAAAGTAAATGTAATCTCTTTTCTGTATTTCAGATCCTGATAGTAAACCCGTGATTCCCACCACCACCACACCTACAACTACATCAACCACCACCCGAACCACGACAACACCTACCACCACACCTACCACCACCCCAACCACCACACCTACCACCACTCCAACCACCACCACACCTACCACCACTCCCACCACCACACCAACCACCACCCCAACCACCACACCCACCACCACACCTACCACCACTCCCACCACCACACCAACCACCACCCCAACGACCACACCCACCACCACTCCAACCACCACCACTCCAACCACCACCCCACCTACCACTACACCAACCACCATCCCAACCACCACAACACCTACCACCACCCCAACCACCACCCCAACCACCACCCCACCTACCACCACCCCAACCACCACCCCATCTACCACTACACCAACCACCATCCCAACCACCACAACACCTACCACCACCCCAACCACCACCCCAACCACCACCCCACCTACCACCACCCCAACCACCACCCCACCTACCACTACACCAACCACCATCCCAACCACCACAACACCTACCACCACCCCAACCACCATCCCAACCACCACCCCACCTACCACCACTCCCACCACCACACCAACCACCACCCCAACCACCACACCTACCACCACCCCACCTACCACCACTCCCACCACCACACCAACCACCACCCCAACCACCACACCTACCACCATCCCAACCACCACCCCACCTACCACCACTCCTACCACCACCCCACCTACCACTACACCAACCACCATCCCAACCACCACAACACCTACCACCACCCCAACCACCATCCCAACCACCACCACACCTACCACTACACCAACCACCATCCCGACCACCACAACACCCACCACCATTTCAACCACCATCCCAACCACCACAACACCTACCACCACATCAACCAGCACCACAACGCTGCCCACCACAACCACCACACCTAGTACTACATCAACTATCCCCCCAACCACCACCACACCTACCACTATAGAAACAACCACCCCATCCACCACCACACCTACCATTGCCCCAACCACCACCACACCTACCACCACACCAGCCACTACACGCACCACACCAACTACAACTTTTACCACTACCACCACACCAACCACTGCATCCATAGCCACAACGACTACACCTACCAGCACCAAACCCACAACCCTGACTGCCACATCCACCACAATCCATCGCAATCCTGCTGTGTGTGCATCAGATGAGTATTCGACTGGAGAATCGATATGTGCATGCAACGAAACCTACTATGAAGCATCAGGTGAGCACAATCTCCATAGATACAGATTCATGTGAGCACACTCACTGGCAGATGCAGATTTGGGTCACATGACCATTATAATTGTCAGAGACGATTTCAGGCAAACACAATAACCAACACAGGCGGAATCAAGTGAGCAGAATCATTTACAGTGGCGCTTCACAATCACCACCACCGATAAAGGCAGATTAAGGTGAAGACAATTAAACACAGATGAACTTCTGTGTGCGCACAATTATCAACAGTAACGGTTGTATGTGCGAACAATTAATGAGGTAGACAGGCTCAGGTGCGCACTACCGCTAACAGATTCAGATGAGCACAATCACTGACAGAAGTGAACTGATGTGAACACAACCACTGATAGAAGCAGATTCGGGAGAGTGCAATCTTTAACAGAGGCAATTCAGGAGAACACAATGGGTAAGAGATGCAAATACAGGTGAGTAAATAACTGACAGGTGCAGATTCACATGAGCACGACCACTGACACGAACAGATTTCAGTGAAATAAGAGCAATCACTGACGGAGGGAGATTCAGATGAGCACACCCACTGACAGGGACAGATAGTGAACACAATCTCTGACAGGGGGAGATTCACATGAGCACGACCACTGATAGGAATAGATGTACGCGAAATGAGCACAACCACTGACAGAGGGAGATTCACATGAGCACAACCACTGACAGGAACAGACGTAAGTGCAAGGAACACAATCTCTGACAGGGGGAGATTCCCATGAGCACAACCACTGACAGGGACAGATAGTGAACACAATCACTGACAGAGGGAGATTCATATGAGCATGAATGCTGATAGGAATAGATGTACGTGAAATGAGCACAACCACTGACAGAGGGAGATTCACATGAGCACGACCACTGACAGGAACAGACGTAAGTGCAAGGAAAACAATCACTGACAGAGGAAGATTCCCATGAGCACAACCAATGACAGGGACAGATAGTGAACAAATCACTGACAGAGGAAGATTCCCATGAGCACAACCACTGACAGGGACAGATAGTGAACACAATCACTGACAGAGGGGGATTCATATGAGCACAGCCACTGACAGGAACAGACGTAAGTGCAATGGACACAATCTCTGACAGAGGAAGATTCCCATGAGCACAACCACTGACAGGGACAGATAGTGAACACAATCACTGACAGAGGGAGATTCACATGAGCACAACCACTGTCAGGAACAGACGTAAGTGCAAGGAAAACAATCTCTGACAGAGTAAGATTCCCATGGGCACAACCACTGACAGGGACAGATAGTGAACACAATCTCTGACAGGGGGAGATTCACATGAACATAGCAACTGACAGGGACAGATAGTGAACACAATCACTGACAGAGGAAGATTCCCATGAGCACAACCACTGACAGGGACAGATAGTGAACACAATCTCTGACAGGGGGAGATTCACGACCACTGATAGGAATAGATGCACGTGAAATGAGCACAACCACTGACAGAGGGAGATTCACATGAACACAGCAACTGACAGGAACAGATGTAGGTGCAATGAACACAATCTCTGACAGAGGAAGATTCCCATGAGCACAACCACTGACAGGGACAGATAGTGAACACAATCTCTGACAGAGGAAGATTTCCATGAGCACAACCACTGACAGGGACAGATAGTGAACACAATCACTGACAGAGGAAGATTCCCATGAGCACAACCACTGACAGGGACAGATAGTGAACACAATCTCTGACAGGGGGAGATTCACGACCGCTGATAGGAATAGATGCACGTGAAATGAGCACAACCACTGACAGAAACAGATTTGCGTGCAATGAGCACAATCACTGACAGAGGGAGATTCACATGAGCACAACCACTGACAGGGACAGATGTAAGTGCAATGATCACAATCCCTGACAGAGGGAGATTCACATGAACACAGCCGCTGACAGGAACAGACGTAGGTGCAATGAACACAATCTCTGACAGAGGAAGATTCCCATGAGCACAACCACTGACAGGGACAGATGTAAGTGCAATGATCACAATCCCTGACAGAGGGAGATTCACATGAGCACAGCCTCTGACAGAAACAGATTTACGTGCAATGAGCACAATCACTGACAGAGGAAGATTCACATGAGCACAGCCACTGACAGGAACAGATTTCAGTGAAATAAGAGAAATCAATGACGGAGGGAGATTCAGATGAGCACAACCACTGATAGGGACAGATAGTGAACACAATCTCTGACGGGGAGATTCACGACTTCACGACCGCTGATAGGAATAGATTCACGTGAAATGAGCACAACCACTGACAGAGGGAGATTCACATGAACACAATCACTGACAGAGGGAGATTTACATGAGCACAGCCTCTGACAGAAACAGATGTACGTGCAATGAGCACAATCACTGACAGAGGAAGATTCACATGAGCACAGCCACTGACAGGAACAGATGTAAGTGCAATGATCACAATCCTTAACAGAGGGAGATTCACATGAGCACAACCACTGACAGGGACAGATAGTGAACACAATCACTGGCAGAGGGAGATTCACATGAGCACAACCACTGACAGGGACAGATAGTGAACACAATCACTGACAGAGGGAGATTCACATGAGCACAGCCACTGACAGGAACAGATGTAAGTGCAATGATCACAATCCTTGACAGAGGGAGATTCACATGAGCACAACCACTGACAGGGACAGATAGTGAACACAATCACTGACAGAGGGAGATTCATATGAGCACAACCACTGACACGAACAGATTTCAGTGAAAGAAGAGCAATCACTGACAGAGGGAGATTCACATGAGCACAACCACTGCCAGGGACAGATGTAAGTGCAATGAGCACAGACACTGACAGAAGCACATCCACATGAGCACAAGCACTGAAAGGAACAGAGGTGTGTGAAATGAGCACAATCACTGACGGGGCAGATTCCAATGTTCACAGTCACTGACAGTGGTAGATTCAGGTGGTAAAAAGCACAGATGAAGGCAGATTCAGATGAGTACAATACCAACAGAGGCAGATAGAAGTGAGCCCAATCAGTGACAGATGCGCATTCAAGCAAGTGCACCGACTGTTTTATGGGTGAATGCAAAATTACATTGACCTAGGCAGATGCACGTGTACAAAGCCACTGGTGGCTTAATTCACCCGAAGACAACCTCTGGCAACAGCAGATGAAGGTGAGAACAATTATTTAGAGATGCATATCTGGCGGCGGAGACCAATCACTGAGAGTGGCAGATTCAGGTGAGCACCATGCCTGACAGGGGCAGATTCAGTACAATTACTAACAGAGTAAATGCAACGCGTATTCTATTAGAATCCATACGTTTTACGCCTGTCTAAAAGTCTCCTGCAGGTGCAAAACCGCGTGCTCTTCCAAGACGAAAGAAGAAAGCAGAGCAGAAATGAAAACTCGCTTGGACCAGCAGGATAGTAGGGCAGATCTTTAAAATAGACACAAAAGCAGTACGCCACGCTTTTACGCCTCCATGTCAGTATGAAAAAAGCCCCACTTACTGTCTGCTTTGTGGGAAATAAAACATTGCCTGCAAACTACACTTTACAGGCAGCATTTTATATGGATTCCTATGGAATCCTCCTGCAATACACCAGGTGTAAGTGCAAGGTGTACTCGGTAGGGATCCTTTGATTTTACATCTGCCTGAAAATCTCATGTTCATCATGTCTTACGGTGAGCTGGCCGTGGAGGATGGATGTTGGCTATAGAGGTTGAGGTGCTGGCTATAGGACCAAGGACACTGGTAATCCACACAAGGGTACTGGCATTGACTCAAAATGCTATCTTTGGGGACAAGAAAAATGATACTGACTGTAGAAGTTGAATACCACCTGTCGGGGTTAGGGTGATAACTTTAGGGGGTCAAGATGCTGGCAATGTGTCCCAGAGGGATGATTATTAGTTATTGCATCGCCTGCAATAGGCAACAGACATCTGTCCTTGAAAACAGCCTCTCTAGAAACCATCACTGAACCGTGTACGCCACACTCTGGCCTTTGGTAGTAGGTAGGGGCGACCTGTAGACTGCTCAGGAAAGGGGGCACAGTACAACATTCTTATAGGCACAGATTTTGAGAACAGTTCTAAGTGTGAGATATAGTAATCAAGACTTATGCTAAATGGTTGAGCTTCCAGTGACTGCAGGTGTCCGAGACTGGGTCTGTATGCCTGGAAGGGAAACAACTAGTGAACCTGGGGTTAAGGCAGAAAGGCACTAGTCTTGGTACCCGGAATCCTAAGCTTGGTGTGACAACCAGAGACAAACTGATCCGGTTGATAGGCAAGAGGTTGCAGTGCACAAGCATATATAAAATGATTTATAGAGTGCCGGTGTGCCCAGGGGCGGCATGGAAGGGGCATGTCATGGGACAAGACTTTGCTGTTCAGGGCCACCCACGCTTGACCACTTCAGCTACTTTCGAGAGGGACTGCGAGATCTTAGAGCTAGTGAAGTGGGAGATAGAGTGACAGTCTTGATCTTTGCAGTGGTAGAATGCGTGGGAGTTAGAAGGTCAGAGATTGGAGTCAAAGAAAGGAAGTGATTCTAGAAGGAGGCACATATGCTTTGCTTGCTTCAGTTCTGGTGTTTGGGGACATCATAACAACCTGGATGCCTTGCTGTAAAGATGGGTGGCCAATCTTGATCAACCTGCATCTGATACTTCAATCATATTACTTGAGGATGAAAACAGGAAGTCACAGCGTGCTTAGGGATACCTGTTTTATGTATATGCTCAGACCCCATTGGTGTGTTCAGTTGTTGACAAAGCACAACATGAAATCTGAGGAGTGCTCTCCTAATGCCGCCCCACGCTCATCATTCATATAAAACCGCCAATGTCCTTCCATTTCCCAAGTGCTGCCGGCTCTCTTTCCCACCAGCTTCCCTCTCTAAAGTCCCCCTTGCCGGGGTCCCCCATGCCACACCATGCCTTTCTGCCCGCCACATCCCCCTCCCCGCTTATCTGATCTTGGATCCCAGACTGCACTAGCACACCATATCTAAGCCATGCATCAACCGTCGGCTTGTTGATGATGCAACAATGGCTTTTTGTGTGGTGGCATACTACTGTTGTTGAAGAGGACCACAACATAGGACTCCTGGTCAAAACTACAAGATTGCGGAACCTTCATTCTCAGCAGTGAAAGGAATAATGACATAATGCTTTCATTCTCCAACACCAGGATTTGTAGTCTCTGAGGGGTACTGAACAATTTATATTGCTTTGCATTTAGGGGCAGTAGATTTGCCCAGTTTAACTTGGTACCTTAGGCCCCAAGGCCATAGCTAGGACGACATATATGTCTTATATAGGGGAACAAGAGACTAAAGGGAGGGTCACTCACTAGGCTTCCTTTAGTGAAAGCATGGGTCCAGACGGGAGAGGAAGTCATCATCACATTTCCAACATTCTTCCTATGTCTAGCAGAGAGGACTCTGTAATAGGCCTTCACTATTGCAGGCAATTCAGGATAACAAGATAATGATTATGTCAGTGTCCACAGAAAGAAGGGTGCCATAGAATTAGACGAATTGAACACCCCTCTCTTGGAGCAGCAGGGACATTAATACAGCAGGAAAGGCAGAGTTTACTGCATCAGAAAGTAGATCATGAGTAGAGCGTCTGACTGCAAACATCAAGGCAAATAAGTGAGAGGTTGTGACAAACCAGATACCTGCAGAGGCATTAAGGATATTTTATCCAGTATCTTAGTGAAGGATGGCCCTCTAAGCAGGCCAATGGTTGGCATGATGCTGTGCTATCATTGGAGCTGGAGACCAGATTGCTCAACCAGATGATTGCTGCCTGGTAGGGCTTGACTTCGCGACATGGAATGACTTCATGACATGGAATGACTGCATGACATGGAATGATTGCATGACATGGAATGAGTGACTGGCTGTGTTTATTGCAGCAGTGGCTCAAGTGGCAGTCCGAGGCCTGTTCGCGTGAGAAGTGTAGGTTATAAGTCACTGGGCTGAGATACCATCAATGAAAGCAAACATGGTGTCCACTGTTGCATGGCACAAACGGTTCCCAAGGCCCTTACTCATCATTTCTTATTTATTTTATTTGTATTCACATATTTATACAATTTAAAGAATAACAGACACGAACCCCCCACCTCAGACCCCTCCAACAGTATCACAGAGTTAGTACAATTCCAAAAATCTGCCCCATCTGTAAATGACTCTCTCCATCACCGCGAGCTTGGATATGTCATCAATCCACACACTCTCCTCAGGACTAATCCTTGACTTCCAGTGTCTCAAGATCAATTTCTCGCCATTTTGCAGAAGACGTAATAAGTTAGAAGAAAATGCTGGCTGCGGAAGTCGAGGCTTAAGGCATTTCTCCTTCATTTGGAGATTGAGGTCAAGAACAGGTGCCAAACGAGCACTAGAAGATCCAGGGCTCTTGTGTGACATCTAAGAGTCTATGACAGAGCCACATTCATGCTGAGTTTAGTAAGTAGAGTAAGACTGCACGCTGGTGGGCCTGAGAACTCTGGACATGGTTTAAGGGTATTAGCATAAATGACCTAAAAGAATTTGACCTAAAACATTTGATTGAATTGTTTTGACCTTTTTTGGGGTCCAATTTAACTAAGCATAAATATGGGGGTGGGTAGGGGTATAGATAAGGTTGAGGGGAATTTGGAGGCATTGCGGGGGGGTCTTCCGCCACATTTTAGACTGAAAAAAAGGTCAAATGAATTCACTCAAATGTGATCAGGTCGAATGTTTTAGGTCAAATAGACCCACACCGGTTTAAGAGGCATTTGGGCCCAGAGTTCACTAGAGGTACTAGAGCTGTAGGTTATGCTCCTCCTTGTGCAATAGAGGAAAAGTGGACTGCCAAAGTTCTTCCAACACGAGGTTGCTGCTGCAGAGGCTACTGCCACAAAACACACTGCGCACACACTGCACGCGCTCCACGCCAGTGTTGTGTTTTTGCAGGTTCTGTTCCTCCGTACGCAATAGAGAGGAAAAGAGGACTGCCAAAGTTCTTCCGACGCGAGATTGCTGCTGCAGAGTCTATTGCCACCACTGCAACAAAACACACTTCGTACACACAGTTGTATTTGAAATCGTGAATTTTGGCCACACTTTTCAGGATGCTGACAACAGGCACTGGAGATCTGTATCTGTGGTCAAGACAACCCACTATGGTGCACGAGATGCTGTTTATGGGGCCTTGGTTGGTGGCTATGAGTCAGATAGTGATGACAATAGGGAATACGATTCCCTGTCTGAAACCTCCTCCTATCAACATCGGACTCGCCTCCTCACTACTACAGTTCAGGAAGGAGCTCAAGACCATCCTCTTCAAGGAATGGCTTCTCCCTAACACCTAGGTCCTCGCACCTTCCACTCCCCACCCTACCTGAGACTGGGTGATCTGAACCCCATTGTATCCTCTGTTGGTTGCTTGTAGATCCCCTTCTGTCGATTGCCCACCTTCCCCTCCCCTGTTGTTGGCTCCCCACTCCCATGTTTCTCTGCTCCCCTCACCATGTTGTTCCCCCTCTGATTGTAAAGCGCTCTTTTGCTTCCTGAAGCTAGGTCTGTGATACCCCAAACTAATAAAAATAATAATTATGCTCTGCGATGCTGGCTACGGGGCCTGTGGTGCTAGCCATTTGGTCATCTATGAAGTAACTTCTCTCACACCCACTTCCATATCCACTAGGTCTCTCCAGCATTAGCCAGACCACCTCCCTGAACTGCCTGGAGGACAGAATCAATCTGACGGTGAGAAAATGTCTCTTGGAAGCTCTGAGTATCAACACCAGCGCCTTACACTTGTCTGACTGCAACTCAACAAGCACTATCATCAACAGCTATCGGGAAATCACCTTCACAGTGCCAAAGAGGAGTGGCACCTGCGGCCTCCAGCTGTCTGTAAGTAACCACACATATGCAATCCACCTCTGAATGTGCCATGCCTTTCCTGCACAGTGCCAAGCTCTATGCATCTGGAAATGTGCCTTTTTATTCATCAAAAACAATGTCCCTGATAGAAATAACAGTCCGTCATTTAGAAATCATTTCTACTAGATCCAAATGCTGAATTATGGGTTTTTGGACATGAACTGAACTGCTTTTTATTTTATTTCTTTATTTTGGACATTTATTAAGCATGCACCTAGTTTGGGACACGGTTGACTTCTTTACAACAAATGGTTAATAGGAATACAAGTAAGAGGGCAGGACATACAGCAGCAGTATTACATTACAAGTAAGCAACAGGAGCAGTACTTAGGGGTGAGATAGAGCTGCACCGTGGGTGAAATTCAGGTTGTCTATGTTGTTTTTAAAGGTGTTCTTTGAGGAGGAGGGCCTGGAGCTCCTTTTTGCTTTGCATGAGGACGGGTGTGAGTGTGATGTTGACCGGTATGAGGTTCCACAGCCTGAGATGGTACATCGAGAATGCCTATTTCCTGTTTTATTCTTTTTTGAATTTTGCAGTTCTAATCTGGCCAGGTCCTGGTTTACTGGAGAGCATTGGCCTCAACGGATGCTGACATTGGGCCTCATTACAAGTACGGCGGTAAGGTATCACTACCGGCACCGTTGCTGCCATACCGCCATACTAGGAGTTCTGCTCGCGGGTGCCCTTGCAGCCACCAGGTCTGGCTTGGTGGCCTTACCGGCACCCGCGAGCAGAACATGATGGTAGCACCGGTACCGTTATTAACGGTACCGGTGCTACCACCCTCCCCATTCCCATTGAGCTCTAGGGGACTCAAATGGGAATGGGGATGTACCGGGCCCGGCACCCGTGAAAGGGTAATTACCGGGTCCGGCTGGGCAGGAAGAGCGCAGTAATTGCCCATTCGTGTGTGCCGGACCCGGACTTGGCTGTATACAAAGTGAGAAGCAGTTGAAAAGTAATGGGTCTAGAAATTATTGTCGATTAGTTCTTGCTGCACCAGACATCTGTCCATGTCTTCCTCATTCTCACTGCAGACAATCCATCATTGTCTCCTTGGGGAGGCATGTCCTTATCAGGAGATATTTTGCCTAAAGTCGATGTTGTGCAGCAAGGCACAGGCAACAACTATTTGTCCAACCTTCGCTGGCCTGTACATCAGGCCCCCTCCAGTCCAGTGGCGAGACCGGTAACGTCCCTTCAGCAGGCCAAAGATCCACTCAATGTGCAGCCTGGTCCTGGCATGTGCGTCATTGTAGGCCACCTACTGTGGCGTACGTGGATGGTGCACAGGTGTCATAAGCCATGGGAGCTGGGGGTAAGCAGAGTCACCTGCAAGTAGAAAGTCCACAGATGTCAGCCAAAGTGCATTTAGAATGTGTGGCATGTTACATGGCATGTTGATGGACACTCTCTTGAAGCAATAATAGCGCATTGCTGTACAAAATGGTTTTTCCATCCCAGTAATTGAATTAAGTGTTATATACTACGGGGATAAACATGCATTGTCACTTTGAGATACACCGTGCACACAGGTCAATGACACCAGTTGTGAGAAACATGGCCTGTGATCGGAGTTGCAATGTGCATGTTGTTTGTGTTGGGCCTGTCCATTGATATTATGCATGTACCTTGGTTGTTCTTGTGCATGTTTATGGTTTCTACGTCTCTTCCGTTATGTCTTCAAATGCATGGTTCACTGATTACATGCCATCACTGTCTGCCAGTGTGCTTTGACATACTAGGCAACCGGATGGAAGTTCATGAGAGTGTGCACTGCTTTTTCATCTCTCAAACAAGTGCTTCATCTCATACTTACAAGACTGTCCTCAGTTCATCCAGACGGATACCTCCAAAACATCCCCACTATCCGTCACCTGTGGAGTTCCATAGGAATCTATCCTTTCACTCTTGACATTTTATCTCTACAGGGACCCAGTGATCCCTCTATATGATCCACAATATCCACATCCAACAATATGAATATGATTCTCAACTCTACTTCAAAATGTATTCCATCAAAGACATCTACCAGCTTAAGCCCCACCTCCACCTGACACAAAAATGGATGGCCACCAGGTACCTCAAACTCAACCCAAAGAAAACAAAATTCCTCCTACTCTGCAATCCCATGAACACATCCACATCTAGACTTAGCTGTCTTTCATGAACCTAGAGGGTTTCACCCTTCTGCTGGTACCATGCACCAAGTCCCTAGGCTTCCACATTGACAGTCATCCACTTTGTCGAAGGATATATAATATATAATGTGATGTTATAATGCTTTTGTATATTGTACCACTAAACTGTTATAGCATTGGTACCTTGTCCAAGAAATTGGTGTATTGTGTCCCTACATGGGGAAAGCAGACGATTGTCTCTGGAGAATGAAGAAGGAAAAGGGACTAAAGTGAGAGGTAATGCAAAGTGAGAGTAGAATAGGCCATTTCACCGAACGAGCCACACTTTCCACAGAGGCACCCAGTTTACCCCCAGTTCAGAGCCGCTGTTCAATGCATTGTCAATATGTAAATTTGCCCGAAAACATACGTCTAAAAACACACATGCTCCAAGTGGTTCCAGTAGAAACCATTAGACCATTTCACTTTGGTGAAGTCGAACCTGGTTGTTAATAACCTCATGATTATAGCGCTATTTAAGAAACCAAATCTGACTTTGTCCCCGCCTTAGACTACCACCCTTTCAGGGACGTCACAAGCCTGCAGGGAAGTCTTCAGTGCCATTCATGCCAGTTAATTTCCTGTCTGCGGGCCTGATTCGGTGATCTTGCCTCAGGTAACCCATAGCGCAATCGTGGACAAAACAGTGGGTTGTCAGTAATAATAAACACAGATTGTCATTGATTTCAAGTTTGTCGTTAAATTAAAAAAAAACTGGCAGCAATGGAATTACCACCAGTTTTTTTAGTCTTCAAAATTATGAGTTAGGTTTACAGAAGGCAGAATACCTCTAACACTTAATGGCTGTATTCTCTCCGGAGAAATGCTGGAATTCCACAGTCAGAATTACCATTGGTGGTAATTCCTCCAATCTTCAATAATGTCCTATGGAACTTCCAAATGGGGAGTAACCTTAACTCATAATCTGGCATATTTACCACTGCAATCATAATGTGGCAGATACAAAAATATCATAGGGGCCTCATTACAAGTTTGTTGAATTCTCTGCGGTAAATCCTCCGAAATACCACCATCAAGTTTACTGTTACCACCACTTGGTCTGGCGGTATTACTGCCCATTTATGATGTGGTGGTAGATGCTGTTAGTCCCCTTTTTTGTAGGACCTCATGGGGATATTGGCAGAATTACCACTGACAGAGAAATATATGACATTTTGGAAGCAAAGAAGTACCCAGGTGCCCCAAGGCTTTTTAGTTTTGGCTCATATGTGCACTTCAGAGTCACTGAAACTACGTAGCTGTGGCTCGTAAGTGGTGCTTTTGCAGAGCATCACCATTAGTTTTGACTCATGGGTGCACAGAAAAGCAGCAGGAATGAGGGTGCCTTTCTCTCTCATCGTGGTGCTCCTTCAGGCATGCAGGCTACCTCCCTGTTCCCCAGAGCGCCTGGCGACTGCTCATGGGTGGTATCGGTGCATGGTATACATCAACATATCATAACATGCATGGGACCCTGGCCTGCATGTGTGGCGGAAGCTGTTCCCCTTAGCAATGCCACATTGTTGGCTTTGCAAATGCTTGTTTGTTTGAGGGTGGAAAACGAGCTGCAGTGCTTCACACTAGTTCTGTCCCATGGAGGTAAAATACACAGAGGGTTTAGTTATGACCCTGAATATTGTGCTTCTCCATACACGATAAGCATGAAAAGGTGAGCACAGAAATTCTCATATTCTCACCACTTTGCCATCCCACTGAAGCTTTTTTGCCCCCCCCAAAAAAAGATGACACAGTTGTAAATCCCTTTACTTTAGGGACAAACCCTTAGTTATGCAGCTGGGGATATGTTACTGCTGCCCTTTGGGTATAGGGGAAATGATGGGATAATATTCATCTACTCATCCACTTTTTAAGTGGCGTTTCAGCCCACAAGTGTTTGGTGTTTACTGCATGCAGTGTTTACACAGAAATGCCAAACAACTCAATATTGACAATGACTATGGGCCTCATTACGAGGTAAATTTGCCGGAATACCGTCAAATGGAATTACTGTTACTGCCACTTGGTCTTGTGGGTTTACCACATGATTACAAGTGGTGGAAGGCAATGTAAACCCCATTTTACATTGGGGACATGTCACAGAATTACCACGGGCGGGATTGCAGAGTGGTAATCCCACTGATTTTTGTAGTGAAATTGAAGAATTTACCTCCAGCAAAAAGCTGGAGTTAAATACTCTACTAGTCCTCAAAAAATTGGTAGAATTATCACTCAGTAATTCCACTCAATCTATTTGTTTCTGTTGATTGTGGAACTGGTCAACGTCTGCAACATATGTTTTGAGAAGCAAGTCAGCTCCAGCAGCAAATGCAGCTGTGGACCAGCAGCTAGTCGCCATTACCAGGACTACCCCCCATGAGCCATTGAACATTGCACCTGTTACAAGTTACACCAGCACCACCCCCACCCCTATATCAGGATGACTTGATGACTTGAAGTTAAAAAAGGGGGGCACATTGGCACACCTCGATTAGAGTGAGAGCACTTCATAAGCCAAAATTACATTGTTCTTTCTAATAGAAGTATTATCCCCCCTTGCTCCCATCTAGTGGGTCATCTTCCGCCACAATGCATAATCTCTTTTCTAATAAATAGAGAGGTGAGTGGAGGTGAGATTCCAGTCACTGGGTTGCTAAACGTTTGCCAGGAGGATGAATTGTCGCCGGTATCTGTTGATCTGGTATGAGAGATGGTGGCACCAGCTATATTAAACATGGCCAGCGAAGATGCCGGCCCAGCAGCAGCAAATACACAAATACAGGACAATTCGCTGAATATTGGGTTTGATTCAATTAAATCTAATGCATCTAATTTACCTGCTTTGCCACCCCCTTTTATCTTCACCAGAAGTGGAGGCGACCACCTTCTCGTCCCCAGTGCGGGGCCACAGTGCTCTCAGCTCTTGATTTCATGCTGAGATCCTTGTTGTGGCAGTACGAGTCCATTAATGAAAATATTGTTGATCAAATGAATCTACTAATTCAGATGAACTCAAAAATGTTGTTCCTGGTGTGTGTCTCGTGGGTCAAAAGTTGGGTCTTCCTATTCCTAATGTACCGGAGAAGGGGCATCAGCATCTTATATGTGTTGGCCTATGCCAGCCCCTTTCCGGCATTCAGCATGCTGATGGCTTCTTTATGGAAGGAAGGGTAAGGGACGAATTGTCAAACTCCTCCCTTTTCCATAAAAGAATGAAAAAGCGAGGATCTCGATTGCGGAGCCAGGGAGTACAAAAGAAATCCAAAAATGTGAAAAAAGGGAATCCAAACAATAATAGAGGTTCCCGCAAATTCTTGTGACATTTTACATTGCTGGCACAAGAGAACATTATAGTATCAGTCATTCCCACTCACCGGAAAAAAGGCCCATCCTGGAAACGGAAAAGTGTTTTAACTGCCAATTTGGGGCAACCAAACCCTGGATCTGCCGCCCTTAAGGTCAACCAGATGAAGCTGCTGCTTGTTCCCAGTAAACACGCTCCTACTGAATAGATCAGTGTATGAATCAGAGGACGAAGGTCAAACTAATGCAGGTTCGTCAGATGCAAGACCCCAGTGTATCTCGCCATCTCATGGCCATTTCTCCTGGCTTGTAACGTGAGAGAGTTCTACTGACTTTCGAAGACACCCAAGATTTGAAAACCACCGTCCCATTGGAGTCATTACTTACCTTGGAGCGGCTGCGTCTCCCCTTATTGGCGCAAACCTTGTCTTGTTTCACGGCGCTGGTGGAGAATGCTCCTTCTTCTAACAAGCAAATTAATCTCTTGCTTCTGGAAGGACTACCTATCAATGAAGATGGGATTATTCTAAATAGAGACACTGTTTTGGAGCTATTTCGCTCAGCCCCTTGTTTAACTGACTTCACTTCCATTGACATTGATATGGGTTGCATTTTAGGATGATAACCTGCTCGAAAGGGAATCCTGCACATCAAACCCAATCTAATGCCTACTTTGCACCTGGGAAAAACAAAAGAGGTGATGGCTGAAAAGTTTCCGATTAATCTTAACCTTTGGCATTGATCTGGGCAACCCTCCAGACCATCGTTCTTCGCCTGCCAACCTATTACAAAAGGGAAAAGATCATATGGAAATCTGGCTTGGTCCCACCCCAAAAGGGCCTGTCCATCCGAACTGCTTGGACACATCCCTTATGCAGGAGACCACAAGTATCCCCAAATATGTTTCGGCCTCATTGGAGAAGCTTGGGTCTCTAGGTCCAGTAGGCACGGGACCCACATCTGGGCATACTCGTCCCACTCAGGGTGACTTTAGCAAATCAAAACAAAAGGTTTTACTATGCTCCTGGGGGCAGTTGAGAAATGAATCCCCTGGAGTTACAATCTGTTTGTGTATAACCATTGAGATGGAAAAGACTCCACCAAAGACTCAGTTAGGTCTGCAGAATCCTGCAATGGCGGGCCTATTACTGAGGGAAATCTGAAGGTTACCTTCTCAACAATGGATAATAATTACCAGAGAGTCATGTTGGAAAATGCTAATTTACAGTATGACAATCGAAAATAGCATTGGATGTGGCTATCAAAAGCAGTGATCGAAGTGAGCGGGAACGGTTGGGAGCGGTGTTCCACAACTTTTATTTGTATCTCTTTACCATTCCTCTACTTTATACGACCATATTCACCATTCTATATAGAGGATTTGTGCGTTCATGTCCCTGTGCAAGTTTAAAGTTGTAATAGGAGCCTTAGTTAGGGGGGCGTGGCCTGAGCTCGAGATGTGAGGGCGTGTGGAGGCGAAGCTCCCGTCCAGATCCTCCATTTATCCTTTAAAACGAATGGCGTAGAGGTTAAAGCAGACACTAATCTGCAAATATTCATGTGGCGGAACCGATACAGCATTGATGGGGGAAAAGCACAAAGTGAATTGGACCCAGCGACCAGATACGCAGGCCCACTGAAGAAGTGCCCCAGTGAAATCCAAGATGGCGGGACGAGCGGAGCCCTGAAGCTGATCGCAGGAAAAGGTCGGAGTACAGAGAGCCGGACCCCTGTCAGCATGAAAAAGGCAGGTGACGACAAGGAGCAGCCCTGTCCTGGAGTGGCCTGCCTGGACGCTGCGGAGAACGACAGAGGCAACAGGACAGTTAGGGGAAGCGCAGGTCTGGGATCGGAACACCCAACAGCAGCAAGGCGAGCGGTACCACAAGGAGTGGCCAGAGCTCCCAAGGAGGACAACTACTGTGAAGCCTGAGGAGCCGTAGCACTGCTGGAAGCAGCGCCGGAGAGCGGGCACAGTCTACCACACCTGCAACAGCGGGGAGACACACCAAGCCCGGACCACGCAGTGAGTACACCAGAGCCAGTGGGAGGCCCGGCTGCATGGGTGACGAGGCCCGCACTAAGCAGAAAATAGGCGAGTGGGGCTCGGGGGAGCGGGCGGCCAGCGTGCCATGATCAGTGCTACTCATACAAACATACAGAGGACTCCCAAGGAAAAGTGCTGGGCGAACGCACAATCAGCCAAGCACGGACCCGCTACCCCCACCCAGAGACGCTTTACACAATACAAACAGACGCAGGCCCAGGCGGGGGGGAGGCAGCGGACGCGCACTACCCCCTGGCCCACCGCAAAGAGACACCGTACTGTGCCATCCAGGCATACGCTGCAACCTATACAGCAGCTGAGGGGCACGGAGCACATGTGCTCAGCCACACAGATGAAGGCAATGCTTGAGCAAGCTGGGCACAGCACATACAAATAAGGGGAACATAGAATTTAACTGCACCTGCTCCCCTCAAGCTCACACCACTTGATGGCCGACCAGACATACCTCCTTGGCTCTGTGCTACCACACAAGCGTAGGAGACAACACTGACACAGGTAGGGGCGCCAACATGGCCAAACACAATCCCCAAATGTGCAGACACTGGACCACACAGCACTGCAGCACCAAGTGTTTACAATAACTGGTGGCCAGCATGCACCTGACAAACGCGCACCCGCACCAATTAGTCCGGGGCACGCTTGCACCATTCAGCCCCAACAAACCGTGTGCTGCACCAGCCAACGGAGGACGACATTGCCTCACTAGGATAGACCACTACCCGGAGAGATTAGCAGAGGAACATGCCGAACCAGCTGCCACTGCATTGGAAGAGGAGCCGCACCAGGCGCTGATGGAAAAAGTAACCTGAGGACATAACTACATGGGGCGTCTGTGCCACTGACCCCAGCGCAAATACTGAACAATACAGCGAACATAAGCAGCTACCTACCCCTGCTAATACACTGCTTGTGAGACGCCCCCCCACAAAGTAGCTGACAACAGCACAGGAAAAAAGGCCTGAACCAGGCACACACTGAACAGAAGTCACAGAAGCACACACACACGCTGACCCAAATCACAGAAGGCCTGGCACAGACTGGTGACCTGTCATAGCTCCAACCTGCAAGGCCAAGACATGTCCACTCCCAAATGGAAAAGTAAAATCAACTTCATGGAATCCTATGCAGCAGTCCGACCAAAGGAACAAAGGGAGGAAACCAAAGGGATTGAACCTGAGGAGCACACCAAAGATGACAAGATACTCGAAGCAATATCAGGTCTTCGCTCCTTTATCGACACCAAGATAGAGGAAGTGAAAATATACATAACTAATGCGCCAAGATATGCGCAACCTCACGGAATGCGTAACAACCATGGAATCAGAGCAGCGCAAGATGTCCACAGTGCTGAAAGACGTGCAGGTCAGGGTGGAGGAGCTAGAAAAGCGCAATAAAATACTAGAAGAAAGGGCTGAGGATGCGGAAGGAAGATCCAGACGCAACTACTTGGTGTTCCAGAAGGCCTTGAGGGACCCAACCCTACGAATTTTGTAGAAACCCTACTACAACAGGAAATAGGTGCCGGCCGACTCTCAAAAGGGTTTGCTGTTGAAAGAGCGCACAGGGCCCTTCATAAAAACCACCACCCAGCTCGCACCCTCTCCCAATTATAGCCAGGATCCTCAACTTCCAAGACAGGGAGATCATACTACGCATACTACACTACGCTATTCACGTGAGGGAGGCGCAATAAGCAGAGACAATGCAAGGATTACAATATACCCAGACTACACCCCGACGGTCCAGAGAGCAATAAACTCCTTTGTACCAGTCAAAGCCAGGCTGCGCCTGCTGAACCTTAAGTACATGTTGCTCTACCCGTCCAGGCTCAAGAACATACATAAGGGACGGGCCATCTTCCTAGAGACCCCAGCAGCGGCAAACATGTGGCTCAAACACAACAACATGGCAGATGATGGTGAAACGGCTGCACAACCAAAACACTGACCCAGCGGAACCCTAATAGAACGATCCGCCTGCGATAAACAACCAATTTCCCCAATGCCCTTACCACCAAAGACGGGAGGCCTGTCACACTGCCTGACCTGAGGAGGATAACTCGACCCCGCAAAAGGACTGATGCAGGCCTGTTGCCGATGCATCACAACCCACCAAGGATGGCCTGGGTGGGCCAAGATCTGGCGGGGGCACCTGAGCATTGCCCATAAGGCACAACTGCTGGGTAGAGTTGGTTGAGTTGACCAAGTTACTCTTTGAAATGTTTCTTAGTCTTCGCCACGACATACACACGGAAACAATGGACATCGGAATTACTAACCTGGACATTGCAACATAAAGATGGCGGCTGATATTAAGGTGCTGACATTGAATGTCAGGGGGATGGGCACCTATATGCGTAGGAACAGGATCAAATCCTATCTGTGGAGAAAACATGTCTACATTGCACTCCTGCAAGAAACACACCTAACAGCTGAAGACACTGCCAAAGTGTCGGAATGGTGGGGAGGTCAGGGCTTTGGTGCGGCTTACTCCAAATATGCGCGCACAGTATACACCTGGATTGATGGTGCAATACCATTCAAGCTACTATCAAAGGAGGTGGACACGAAGAGAAGGTACTTGATACTGAGAGGCAGCATTGAGCAACTGAAATATGCATTGTCAACTCTTACCTCCCCAACAGTGGCACCTCATTGTACCTGACTAAGCTAAGTGCCAAATTAACACCCTATCGAGATGTTTTTTTATATGGGGAGGGGATTTTAATAGCATACGAGACTACACGCTAGACAGATCTAACCCGCCCAACGCTACGAGCCGCTTCGGTCCAGTCCCCTCTGAACAAGGTAATAGAGAACTTGGACTTGGCTGAGGTCTTGCGGGAACTCCACCCAAACGAAAGAGAATACTCATACTTCTCATCTCCCCCACGCTCTACACCAGAATTGACTACTTGCTAATAGACAAACAACACCTATCCCAAGTGGAGTCAGTATTTTACCTGGGAAGATCAATATCCGACCACTCCTCATGGAATGGAAAACACAGGGAAATAAACCACCCATACCATTGTGGCGAATGCCAACAGACGGCCTCACTGACGGTGCCTTCAGGGAAGGCCTCCGAGATAAAATACAGGAATACCTAGACATCAATGTGGGCAGTGTGAAGGGATGGGATACAATATGGGAAGCACTAAAAGTGGTGGTCAGGGGGAAGTCATTGCTAGTGCCGGAGGTATAAGGAAAACCCTGAGGAATGAATTAGAAGCCAGGGAAAAGCGGATCACTCAGCTCAAAACCGCTGCACCTAAAACAAGGGAAGCAGAGGAGGAACTCTCCGCAAGCAGAAATGATTGCCAGAGTGTGTGGGCCAGACTAGCCAAGTTTGATTACATAACCAAGACCACCAGAGCACACGCGGAGGGTGATAAACCAAGTAGACTCTTGTCATGGCTGTGCAAAAGGGAACACCCGAAACTTCCGATCACTGAAATTAAAGCTCCCACCAGCGAGATTTACACATCGCAGTCGAAAGACATTGAGGCCTTCAGGCAATCCTACTGCCAGCTGTACAGCCATACAACGGTGATACCACAGAGGGACATCTTGGACACCCTGGAAGAGATAGGCCTGCAAACACTGAACGAAGCCCAGAGGGCCGCCCTAAACGAGGACCTATCAGTAGAGGACATAATCGAAGCAATCAAATTGCTGTCCACGAGTAAGACCCCGGCTAGCGATGGATTACCCCCCGAGTTCTATAAAGTGTATGATGCAGCCCTGACCCCCACTCTCTTAGAAGTCTTTAGGGAATCATTTGAGAAAGGGACGCTACCGAAAAGCATGAGGGAGACGCTCGTACTGCCGATTCCCAAACCTGGGAAACCCAGAGAAGAATGTGGCTCATAGAGGCCACTATCCATGCTCAATTATGATATAAAAATATTAACGACTATAATAGCCAAAAAGATGTCAAAGGTGATAGGTACATTAGTACACGAAGACCAGAATGGGTTCATACAAAGCTGGAGCACGGCAGCAAATCTACGAAGATTGCAAACATAGTGGCACAAACAAAAGACACACACAAATCATACGCGGTGGTATCCCTAGACGCCACAAAAGCCTTTGACTCCATATACTAGGAGTGGTCGCTAGAGGTCCTAAGCCAGTTCGGGTTGGGGAATCCATCATTAGATAGATAAAAATATTATATCAATCACCGGTGGCCAAAGTTAAGACAGTGGGCCTCATCACGAGTCTAGCGGTAACCCTTAAATGTGGCGGTAGCGCTATTACCGCCACATTTAAAGGTCTGCCAGATCATGGCCTTGGCGGATTTCCCCCCAGCCCTGAGCTGGGGAGAAATCTGCGGCAAATCTGCCGGCGGTAATTCCGCAAAATTTCCCCATTGGGCCTAATGTGGAATGAGGAATTCCAGAATGGGCCCAATGGGGAATGGGCACGAACCGCTCCGCCAAACCCGTGATCTGGCGCTAATAGCGCCGGGGGGTTTGGTGGTAGGGCTAATACCGCTGGAAGTAATACCGCTGGCGTAACCACCCAACTCGTGATGAGGCCCAGTGGCAGGACTATGGGACATCCAAAGAGGCACCAGACAGGGCTGCCCGCTATCACCAATGCTCTATATTCTGGGCATAGAACCACCAGCTATATATATGAGGAAACAGTTTTACGACGCGGGCATCAGAATGGGGGCGAATACCATATAGTTTCATTATATGCAGACGATGTCCTGTTATACTTAAGACACCTCCACCTTAACCTACCAGCTATCCTAGAGGTCCTAGAGATCTTTGCCCGGGTGTCAGGGATTTCCTTCAACAGGGAGAAGCCTTGTGTATTCCCGCTGGCTGGACTGGCTGGGCGAACTGAAACCGATCTCCCAGTAGTGGGAATCCAGTGGAAACTGCACACCTTCAGATACCTAGGAGTCAATATCTGGCACACACCCGAACAGATGCATGGGGGTAACACCCAGGTCGCGGTACATGGGCTCAGAAAATCGATGAAGTTCTGGTCAAAATGACCACTATCGGTGATGGGTAGGGCCGCAGTGGTTAAAATGATAGTGCTCCCAAGGTTCCTATACTTTTTGCACATTAGGGCAAGGGAGCTACTTTGGGGCAACATCAGACAGAAGATATCCCTCGGCGTACTAACACTACCATACACAGCAGGCGGAATACAACTCCCAGACCTTGAAAGGTACTTCCTGGCCCCCCAACTAAGTCACGTGGCCAAGTGGATAGCGGATGAGCACACTTCTGAAACCAGATTACTCAGGCAACCCGTAGCACCAGCGAACCTGAAAGAAACATTATGGGTCGCGGTGGGATGTCTAGGGGAAACGCTGATGCTAGTAGAGCTGGGCAGGAAAGTTTGGGCAAGGACCCTGAGACTCACAGGAGTAGCACACCCCTACTCCACAGACATACCGATTGCAGCAGGGGTATGTAAGGGGAAAGCAGACCTAGCCCTAATGAGAAAATGGGTGGGACACGGTATCTATACTACTTGGGGTGACACACACGAAGATGGGACCTTCAGAGAGTTTGAAATCATGGTAGCGAAAGATGGTCTACCCAAAGGCCAATTCCTGTGGTACAGAAGAGTCAGAGAGGGTGCCAAGTCGCAATGGAAAGAGTGGCCAGGCGAACCAGAGCAAGACACACTGATAACACTACTATACAACCTGCGGGACGGATGGAAACTAGTGTCTACGCTCTACGCTCAACTAGCGGACAGACTCAACCCCAATTGTGAGGCCCTGAAATCGAAGTGGGAAGCAGACCTGGGAGAAGGTATCACTGAAAAGGAATGGGAGAGAATCCTAATATACCCCAGAGAGTTGTCGAGGAACGCCCAGTTCAGACTAATTCAACTACAGGTCTTATGCAGAACATACATGATACCAAAAAGGATAGCCAAATTCAGTAAGAACAATACCCCCACTGTGTCCCCGATGCAACTCAGAAAGAGGAGGGATGATACACTTGTTCTGGGGATGTCCGAAGATTCAAAACTTCTGGTCCAAAATAGAGCAGACCTGCAGAAGAGCAGGGGTGGCACGATACAAATGGTCCCTGAAAGAATGCCTTCTGGGCGCATACCCAAGAATAAGCAAGCTGCGACACATAGTGAAACACATGGACATGGTGTGTGTGGTAGCCAAAAGATCTATAGCCATGGCATTGAAATCTCCCAGGGGCCCGCAATTCGATAGGTGGTACAGAGAACTTGAGCACTGGTCCGGTGCCGAAACAACGGTATGGGGAGAAGGAGTGGACAGAGCAGGATGAGAGGCAAACCCAACATACGAGGTCTGGAAAGCCCTAATACGGGATATGTTCCACCCATCGGACAATAAACCCCCCTGAGCTACCCCTGCCCACCGGAATACCAACAGACTAAACCAAAACCCAACACCCACCAGGGGGACCATCAGACCTATTAGATTTGGCACCCCTGGCCAATTCATCACCCGGGAGTTTCCGAGGTCCAAAAGGTCAAACAAACTGGGCCACGAGCCCCAGCACATTTATGTGGCAACAAAGACTAGTTGTTTAGTTTGTTTATTGTTCGTTTCCCCTTCTCTTCTCCTTCCCCTTTTATGTTAATCATCATTAGCTATCTGTTTATTATGTAAAGGTTGACAGATGATAAATGCCAATAAAAACATTGAAAAATAAATAAATAGGAGCCTTAGTTACTAGTCACTAAGACTATGGCAACGCCCCGACTGCAACACCTTGTCACATGTTGCACTGTGCTTCCGCCTACCCTTTCCCTTTCCAAGACCACAGTTCCACTGCTTTTTTCGGTACACTTCTACAACTGAGCAAAAGCCATAAATAAAAAATCTTCCTCATGTAAATAGCTCGTCCAAGGGCCATACTTGAACCTTGTGCATATTTTTGTGTGGAACACTAGAGGGCATGCTCATTTGTTGCAAGCCAGGAGGGTCGACTTGACTCGGGCCTACATCTTTTTATTACAAGAAACTTGGTTGCTGCAGAAACTTGCACTGTATGGTTTTCAGACTGTTTTTAACCCTGCATCTAAAAAAACTTTGGGGCGATCTTTTTGGGGTTTGTTAGCAGGCATTCATTGTGGAAGGACATTCATGCGACATAGAAATAGTCTCCTAACCCATGTATTTAAATTGTTAGGTTGAATTTGGACAAAACCATGTGTGATAATACGGTTCCCAGCCCGCTGCTAAATATTTACTGGAATCCAGCAAATGTGCATTAAGAGTATTGCTTCATTTGGTTGGAAAGATTCTAGACAAGAACAGGTCCTCTCATGACGCTTTGGAAGTGATCATGGGTGAACCTTTAAAAGCTGTTGTATGAATGAGGCAGGCCTTTCCGAGCCTGCCTCGGTTCACCTGAAAGCTTCCTATGACTGAGGGACCTAATGGTTAAATATGTTAGATGTGTGGGGTTTTGTCAAAATGTGAATCCCCCTGGGGTTATACCTTGTAAGCCTACATGGAGGGGCCAAGGTAAATCCTCTATGATTGATTACATCTTTGTATCGGATGACCTTTTTAACAAGTGTGTTTCACTGAAGTGTCAGAGTCAGCACTTAGTGATCATGATAGCTTATGGCTGGACTGTAAGGTAAGGTTTTGGACGAAGGAGGCACAGTATTTCAATCAGGATGTTATTACTAACAATGCTGGTGATCACTTAAAATTGAGTCCTAAATCTGTAGCACAATTCAATAGTCTTCTTGGTGAAGTGTTTGTAAGCTGTGAATTGACCATTTGTATGGCTTGTACAAATGTTTATATACACCTCATTTGATTAGAGGCCCTTACATTCTTTTGATAAAATAATTCAATTGAAGAAAAGAAAACTATGAAGCGACCTTCGATCTCTTAACTTGGCTTCAGTTGAGCAATATGTTTCTGCTCAGAGTCTCCTTAAAAATAAATATAAGAACTTGCTGTGCCAATTCAGAAGCATATTAGCGCAAAATGATACATAGATAATGTTACAGAGTCTTTAGGATTCCAATGTGGGCACCTTTTGGAGAGTGATTTACAACCACCTGACACCTCATGTGAATCGCCAGATGAACCCTATCCTGAAAAGGATTGGGTAGATTTATATTCCAGCATTGATGCTAAAAGATTAATATTAATTATGATTTGGAGGCTCTTAGCAATGCAGGATGGAATATACTTTTAAAAAAAAAGGATGTTATCTATTCCCTTATCATGAAGAGCAAGAGCTCCAGAGCCTCTGGTACTGATGGAATGTCCAGTATTACTCTTAAGGGCGATCCAACCCTCTGGTCTGACATTCTGTTGATTCCCTTTTCAGATGGGGTTAGCTTTCGAACAATGCCCCCTTGTGGAAAAACGGCTATGATTATTCTGATTTTCAAAAAGGGGGCTAGATGTATTCCAGCTCACTACAAGCCAATCTCCTGTTGGACATCCCAGGATGTATTGTTATCACTGTGATTTAACAGCGTGTAAGGATGGGCTTTCTGAACTGAAATGATGGACTGATTTCAATCTGGTTTTATTAAGGGGGTGGGTATGGCCCTGAATGGGTTTTATTGAATTTACTAAAGGCTATTAATTTGGGTAAGGGCAGGTGTTTATATTTCTGCTTCATTGACTTCTCAATGGCCTTTGATAGCATGTATCACACCCTGCTATGGTTGAAACCTTTGATTTGTAGGTGTCTGACCCATTTGGTCACAATCAAAAGAGAACTACACCAAATACTACTATTAGGATGAGGTTAAATGTAGACAGTCTTTCGTCCGCCCCTACATCTATGAACTGTGGACTTAAGCATGGGTGTGTTCTCACCCCAATACGTTTTCATTTATTTATTGCAGATGTTGGTCCCATTCTTGAAGAAGCTCATTCCACCCCATCTCCCGAGCTACATATGCTCACCATCATCTGGGTATTATACGTTGATGACCTTATGTTAACAGATCAGACGACACCCATCGACCTGCAACGTCAGATTACAGCCCTGCAAAAATATGACAAAATAAATGATCTTATTGTAAACACCAATAAACCTAAAGTTAGGATTCTGCATCCAAGGAAATTAACTCATACCAAGGACTTTTGATGACCTCTCGCTAAAGTACCCCTGGAGTTAGGCTCAGAATGTATGTACCTGGGTTGTCTGATCTCTGATGCTCCTCATTATTTGGGGCAGGGGTTACACTTAAGAAAGAAGCGTACAGCACTGAGCATGCAGACTAAAAAGATAAACAGTCATTAATCGCAGATCTTCACACCTTCCACTTTTGATATTCTATAAGGAGAAGGTCATTCCAGTACTAGCGTATGGAGAAGATAGTATTCTTCAATGGGGTAATGTGAAATGGCGCTGCCGGGATGGTCTACTCTGGAAACAGGTTCTCGGTCTTTACTTCCAGACCCCAACCTCACTACTTTGCTTCGGGTTGGGTTTACTCTCAATTAAGGTCTTGGCTGCTTGGAAAGCAGTGTCAATGCTGAGGAAAATGTATACGGCCACGCAGACCTCGCGGTTCCACTGTCTGCTTCAGGTTTTGCTAAACAAAAGAATCCCGGCAGTTAATGGTTGGATTGAGAATTCTCTAATGTTATTAGACTTGCCAAGTGCATCCCTGCCTCTTTTAATGACTAACAAAGGTTAAAAATATATATATATATATGGGAGACCGACTAGATTAGAAGAATCGATGAATGTAAGCAGTATAGTCATCACCATTATATGTTCTGAGAAAGGACACCTCTGCATAAGATTCCAAATTATGTAATTCAATGTCCAGATGCTCACGAGAGATTATACATTTTGAAGATCAGACTCAATTTGCTACTTTTGAATGAAGTTTTAGGACCTAGAAAGCAAGTTTCCCATGCTGAAAGGTGTTTTCAGTTTTGTAAGTCGAAGGAAATTGAAACCATGAAGCACTTAACTATGGATTGTGAAAATTAATTAATACCAAAAGGAAATTATTGACCTGTTTTTTTTTTTAAGGCTTTTGGGATTACTACCACTGCTGCTTTATGGCAAATTCTATTACAGGGACCTCAAATCTAGTGGTAAATCAATATAATACGATTTTTAAAGTTTCATTTATGCGAAATATCGGATCCTGCAAATGAATTATTTTGTTTAATGCTATGCCAGATATGATCTGTGTATAGTTGTGTTAATGTTATTTTTTCTTTTTTTTTTTTGTTAGCCAGTGTTAGCTAAGTTTGTTGTAATGCGATATGTGTCAACGTTTTGCATCCCGAGAAACTATTTGTGAAAAGTTCACTTGATGAACTTATCACAATAAATAGATAAATAAATAACTAATACAAAATACACAACTTTCTTATTCATCCATCAGTTATAATTCGTCCAATCATTTCATGTATGACATTTCTGAAAGACAAAAAGGTGCCATGTTTTCTAATATTGTACATCCCTGGTTTTAAGAAGCATAATAATGAAGACATTGGGCCTCATTACGCGGTAGGCGGTAAGGGTTTACCGGTACCGTTATTTTACCGGTACCGGTAAACACTTACCGCCTTACTACGAGGTCCCTTTGCGGGTTGGAGAATTTAACGCCTGCTTTTTGCAGGCGTTAAAAACCAACCCGCAAAGGGACCAGGGAGCTAATTAAGGTACCGCAATTTGCGGTACCGTAATTAGTGCCTTCCCCATTCCCATTATGCCCTATGGGGCAAAAATGGGAATGGGGAAGGGCAATGGGGGAAGGGGGAATTACCGCCCCACCAACCTTGGAATAGGGTGGTAATTCCCATTTCCACCAAGGCGGTGCCGGTATTTTGCCGGCATGGACCAAGGTGCTAATAGCACCTTGGTCCACCGCCTACCGTGTAATGAGGCCCATTATGTTCAAATTTACCAAACCATAGAGTTACCTCCTTTTGTTGTAATGATTTCACAGAAGAAATCATTTTTAAGATCCGAGTTTAGATTTTCCTATGCACTATATGAAAGGTTCACTCCTTGTTGTTGAATGATTGATTTATTATTCAATTAAGTCACAACATCTCTTTAGCCTAAGACATAAGGAATGTAAAACACGACATATGGGTAATGTTATCGGTTACATGCGATTTTAATGAGTGAATGCTGTAATAACTAAACTTTTTTAATGGAAAAATATCCTATTTGTCCTAACTGTCTAGATAGGTTTTTTTGATGTGGAAATATTGCCCATAACTACAATCAATTAAATCAATTAAATATAATATATATAATATATAATATAATTAAAAATTAAATATATCCCTTTAAACGTTTCCTCATATTAATTCATACGCACTGAAAAAAATATAAAAAATTATACAGAGCAAAATAATCTATTTGCTGACACAAAAGACCCGTGTGAAGACACTCGTCTCAATATTGAGCACGGTAATTAAAAACCAAAGGCATTCCAAATACTGCCCTTTTTATTGTTACACCACAACAATATTGAGAGGAGAGAGAGAGAAAGAGAGAGAGAGAGGGAGAGAGATGGAGGGACAAAAAGCGATTGTGCCTCATTACGAGTTTGGAGGTGGCCATGCTGTTTTTAGCGGCATGGCTACCGCCAAACTCGCGTCCGGGTCCCGAAAAATGGGTTGCTTTTTGGTATTCTGAATAGAGCCGTAAAGCGCCTTTTGCAATGTGGAATGTGCGCCGCCTGCTACCTATGCTGAGTTCTTATATCAAGGGGGCCACAGCCAACCACCCTTACACTGTTGGGGTGCACGCTGTGTTCGTGCCGCATCACAGCCGGGGCATAGACACATGACTGCGTGCGTGCGTGCGTGAATGCTTTCATAAAGCATTAGCAGGTATGTGGACAGGCACCTCGTTTCCCTAGTGTGCATGGTGCAGATCTGCATGAAAATCAGGGAGCGCCCCTCAGTGGATAGGCACACGTTGGTGTGGGGTATTATTAGCAAAGTGGCCTTTTGGCCCTTTCTGAAATACCACCTGAAGCTTAATTATTAGAATTCCTGTTTGCACAAAGGTGTCCACTTTTGTCACTCTTGGACACTTGACAGTGAACAATGCAAAGTTCTCTCACTGTGCACCACAGCTGGCATTCCAGAGTGAGGAGCTATGAAGATTGTACAGACTCCGACTTTAACCCCTCTCCCTCTCCCATGCACTTGCACGTTCTCAAGGTCACTGGGCCTACTATGATCGTTCTTTTTGTTCCACCTTGTTCCCTCCTTTGCCTCGTCGCGCTCTGAAACACTTGTGTACGAGCGCAATACAAATAACATTTCAATATTAATTATCAAAACGTCTAGGGCCTGTGATAAATGTGGAAAATGCAAGCGATCTGCGGCCAACAAATAGGAATGGAAACAGGGTCGAACTGGGGCAAGAAATAGGCCCGGTCACCCAAAAAGAATTTGACCCACCCCTTGTCTCAAAAAAGTGGCCCACTCCTTGCCTCATGACCCTTCACCTCTGATGACATCACCGGAAGTGATGTCATTAGACCCCACCCCAAAGTGACATCCGAGAAGCGATGAAAGCGACCTTTCACCCCTTGACAAAACAGTAAGTTTCATCAAATAGCATTGGTCCTGAGTACACTAAATTACTGTGAATCCAAGCAGACGTCCAAGGCCAAATGGTAATATTTTATTGTATAGCAGTTACGCTTAGGCTCTTTTTTATAGAACAAATATGCATACAATGGGGGTCATTATGACCCTGGCGTTAAGGGTTTAACAGCGCCTTAAAAGGTGTCGGCGCCGTTAAACCCTTAACGCCTGATTACGAGGTCCATTTGCGGCTCCCAACCTTAACGGCTGGTCTGGACCAGCCATTAAAGTAGGGACCTGCAAAGGGACTTCCGAGGTAATTGCGGTACCGCAATTTACGGTACCATAATTACCACCTTCCCCAGTCCCATTGAGCCCTATGGAGCAAAAATGGGAATGGGAAGGGCCAATGGTAAATGGGGAATTACCGCCCCGCCAACCTTGGAATGGGGCGGTATTTCCCCATTTACCATTGGTGGACTTGTTACAATACCGGAAGCAACCATAGTGCTAATAGCGCCATTGATTACCGCCGGTGTTGTAATGAGGGCCAATATCACCCAACCTGTGTTGGTACTCATTTATCGACCTAAGAAGGATGAAGGCTTTTTGAAACAAAAGCAAAAAAATTGGAGAAAAAAAATATATTTCTTTTACCATTTTTTTTTTTTCAAACTGGCCCAGGCTTTGCCTGGAACTGGCCCCCATACTCCAGGGACGATTTCGGCCTGGCCACGGGCCGAAAGGCCGAGGGGCCAATGCAACCCTGACTGGAAATCTCTTTGCAGATGTTGACCTTTCGTGAAGAAATGGGTTTGGACAAGGGAAAGGACAAACATGTCGAACCCCTTTACTGCGAACCCGAAAATTGAGGGCTTTGTGTTGTTGAATTTCTGAACTTTTTCACACAAATATAGATGGTAAGTGGGGGAGGGGTATTAATTGGGAATGAGAGATATGGGGGCGGTGCAGAGGTCTCCCCCTCCATTTAATTGTGTGAAAAATTGTAAAAAGACTCAAAGAAAAATGGTGATTTTCAGGATTCGCATGAAAGGATTCGGGATTTTCATATAGAGCCTTCTGTCAACACTGTAAGATACCTTTCTCCTTTTCCCAGAGACAAATTTATCTTTGGCTCAATTGCTCACAATAGAAGCAAGGAATAGGGACAAAATGGAAGAGCCACTCTTCACAGCCATTTTATTTTTTATGTTCCTGTTATCTAAGTAAAAACACTCTTAAATTAAGGCAGAAATAAATGAATGTTCCCGTGAGAGTTTGGGAGTGATTTCCCACGCCTCTACCTCATTTCCCAAGGTCTAGCCGAAAGAACTTTTGGGGAAATGACATTCGTTTTCTCAGTCAAACTTTTCAACTCCAGATGAGATATGTTTTTCGGCCCTCGGTAAATGTGCAGTTGTGATCTGT
Organism: Ambystoma mexicanum; assembly: GCF_040938575.1. Lineage (NCBI taxonomy): Eukaryota > Metazoa > Chordata > Amphibia > Caudata > Ambystomatidae > Ambystoma > Ambystoma mexicanum. The sequence continues at coordinate 197,640,863 of NC_090934.1, forward strand.
GCCGAGTTTCCAGCAATGCCGCAAACATTTGTGCAGGATTTTCAGAAAAAATTCAGACTTTTTTGGGGAAGAAATTGGACAATTCAGCCTAATCCTATACGTTCATCCATCATCGCCTGCATAGGTCAGTAGAGCTGCGGGGCTCGCTCAAAGGCACGCCGAATATGGGACAGTCTCTATATACCAGAGAGGCCTCAGACACAGAGTCTAAGCCTTCCAGGCAGTTTTGGGGGGATTGCACACCATAGAGATGTTGGCATCACTTACTGTACTCAAGAAACATCACCTTGAGTTGCCAGCTGCCTGGGCGCAACATGAGCCGTGCGCGTTTTGGCTGACCTGTTTAGGTCAGAGGGAACACCAGCCCTGCTGAGTCACAGTTATGGAGCTATGCTTTGTTTTTAGGGTCAGACGGGAAATACCTACTCCCTGAGGATGTAGTACAGGGTGTACAGTGATTTAAACAACCTAAATTAGGTCGTTGAACATTTACTCAACTAATTTTGAGCGAGCCGACCCAATACCTATGTTATGGAGTGATTGACACCACCCTATAGTTGAGATAACATGTGTTTGCTTATAACTGCCTCATCAGCCCTATCGTCAAATCCCCCGGTGCTATTAGTGCCCGATCACGGATTTGGTTGAAAGATAAGTCCCCATTCCCCATTGGGCCCATTCAGGAATTTCCCATTTCCATTGGGCCCAATGGGGAATGTTCAGAACTATAACCGCCGGCGGTATTACCGCCGGTGGTAATAGCGCAGAAAATTGTCAAAATTGCTGTGGTTTTGCCCCCAGCTCAGAGCTGGGGGAAAATCCGCCAAGCCCGTGATTTGGCAGACCCTTAAATGCGGTGGTTATAGCGTTGCTGCTGCATTTAAGGGTTAACGCCAAACTCGTGGTGAGGCCCAAAAACTCACTGGAGCTATTTGGATGCAACCATCCAATTTTTTTTTTTAAATGATATATGCCTCTCTGGAAAATTCATTAAATGATTCAAAAGTTATTAAGAAAATAAAACAAAAAACCTGTTATCAGCCTACTCCCATTCATTTTCCCGTACAGAAAAATGTGCTTCCATTGAGCACACACACCACTGGATGGATTTGCTCCACATAAGAAACAATTTTAGTACAAAGCAACGTAGATGTGCATTTTGTTGGTTTGGGGTAAATTGGTACAGTAGTTTTTAAATAATTTGATGGAGTAAGGGTGCCGCATTTGCAAAATTACATAATAACTTTGCCATGGTGCACCCATGAAACGGTTCAGAAACGTAAAGCCGCCCTTTTATTTTTCTATGCCATCAACTCCTGCAGTCATTTTGAGGGAAAGTGAAAAGAAAAGTGCCACTATGACATTTAGAGGGGGAAAGAGGAGGTTTCACATTATGGTAGAGGTGGGAAGGGGGAAAGATGGCCACATGTGTAGTTATTGAGTTTGGTGTTGGCTGGAGAGCCCATGTGTGAACTCTGGCCCGCTGGACAAGGCTACCGTCTTTTAATGTCAATGTTAAAGGATATTTATACCGCACACTATCACCACCATAGTGGTCTCCTGGTGCTCTGGCGTATCACAAAGAGAGGGGGGTAGGTTAGGGCGCGTTAGTAGGACAACATTTGGAGAAAGAGCAAGGAAGCTGTGATGTGCTGTTGGCAGCTTCAGTTCGGTTAACACCATTTGCTGAGCTTTTTAGTGTGGTATCCGGTGGAGACCATTGTGTGCTGTTGTGTAAGGCTCTGTGTGGTGTGTTTGTAGTGAAGTGTGTGTGGGTTGCTGTGGTTTAAGAGGTATGGTTTTGTTTAGTTAGGGTTTGAGAGGGTTTTAACCTATTGGTTGTGAACAGGGAGAGTGCACACTGCCGTTTTGAAACCCTTTCTAATCAGAATGGCTACCCCTGGAGGTCCGGGGTCAGTTCATGGTTTTTGTTGAAGGTGAACAACTCTTTTGTTGATGGTTTTGAAGAAGGATGACTGCTGGTCAGTATTTTCATGCAGAACCTTCAACGTTTTACAGTGGATTGTTTTGTAGAACGTGTAAGTTGCTTCAATGGAGCCTTTTGTACAAGGTTAAATGCACGTTTATGGCTCAGTTGGCAGAAGTTGCTAATGTTGATGTTCTGAAAGAAGCTGAAAACTCGACTGATCGTACATAGCGCCTAGATGCCCATGGGCTTTGGGCAATTCTGACAAATGTACAAACAAACAAATAAATAAATAAATAAATAAATAAATAAATAAATAATCTAGAGTTGATCTTTTTCTAGATAATTAAAGATACTTCAATTAGCCTTTTTTTCTAAAGTTGAAGGCTCTTTCATTTGTTTACTTGCCAATGAGTTTCTATTGTTTTTTTTTAATGTTTTAATAAAAAAAGTGAAAACTATTAATTCGATCATTTAATTGATGTTTTAATTGAACTATTAAAGCGTGTTGAAGACTCATCCATTGGTCTTTTTGCAGAGTAACGGAACCCACGCTCTCTACTCTGGCAGTCTTAGCTTGGTGCCCGATATTTTCGGCAACGTCGTCCTGCAGGACAACACGGATCTCCATTTTACTTGTGCTTACCCCCTGAATGTGGCTGTCGATTCAGTGGATGCCATGATGGTTACATCAATGCCGTGAGTACTTTTGCTATCTACCTGCAGTGAGCGAGGGTCAAAGGGAGGGACTCGGGACTCGGGGCTAGCTCGCCTTTTGGTTGTAGCTGCTGAACTTCTATCCGGGGCTACAACCAAAAGACCGGGGGCTATAGCCCCCACAGCTACCCCCTAGCAACGCCTCTCGGTGGGAGGATGGTAAGTATGGAGGAAAGGTGGGAGAGAGTAGTTGAGAAAGTGCTGGAGGGACCAATTAGGTAAGGAAATGAATGGGTGAATGGTTAAAAGGGGACATTTAGTGAGTATCTGTGGTAATATATGAAGAAGCTGAACTTAATTGTCTTCCGTGAGTGATGGTGACATGGGCCGATTTAGTAGATAAATAGAGCTTAGAAGCCGCTAGCTTTCTTTTCAGTCATCCTGTAACCTGTTACGGAGGCTGGCTGGAGTTAAGTGTCCATGCTTACTTTACCCATCTCCACTCTGAGTGCTGCTTGAGGTCAGTGCATCCCTGTTATTCCACTGGCCTCTGTTTCTCTGACACTCTGCCAGTGCTGGGGCACACGGGGCATCCCTGTCCCAACCCATCTCATTCACAAGAGTGCACACACCGCTGTCTAGTGGCGATGCCCCTTCTTTGATTTATCTGGTCACACATAGCACACAAGCGCTTATCTCTTTAAAACCAACAGTGCTTTCTCTCCAGTTCACACTCTCTTCAGACCCTCTGCCCCATCTTCCAGAGCTGTGCACTCCCACCAACCCACGCTTCCATCTTAATTCCTGCATCTTACAGCTCCTACGTTCTCTTCCTAACTGTGTCCTTTTCCTACACCGATTGCATCCCATTGCCCTTCCTTCAACCCCTTGTATCCCCTCTCTTAATCCTCTCGCCCTCCTGTGTCTTCCATCGTTGCCCCATATTCAACCATTATAGCATCTCCCTGCTTTTCCCAGCATTCTATACTCTGCCCTTTCCAAAAGCTCTGTTCCATTCTTCCTTCAATACTCAATCACTGCCTCTCTTGTCCTTTTTTTCCCATCCCTCTTTCATGTTTCCGCCATCATATTACTTTCTCTTCAGCCCTTCCTCTTATCCTCCATCCTTATCGCCAGTCCCCAAACTCTTCCATTGGACTCTCCTTCCTCCTCTCTCTGCCTCCATTCTTCACTCTACATTCCCCTATTAAAACATTGCTTTTCTTCAGCATTGCCTTTCCCTTGCTCGCCTCTTTCTATTCCATCATCACAGATTCCTTCCATGCTTTTCTCTATCACTCTCTTCTTCTAGCCCCTCACCCCATTGGGCTGTCATACTCAGGAAGGCAAACTGTCCCGTGAATCCTCTGTAGACCCCCATCCCCCTCTTCTCACAATGATACCATTATCTGTCTTTTTGCAGATTGCTGATGGTAATGTAACACATGCACTGTCTATGAGTTTATCACACCTTCTCCATTCGTGCCCTGGTGAAAATACCAACAGCAAATAGATCCCATTACTTTAACGTAATTAGGGCTGCGCCAAGGCACAACCTTCACCTGCAGGCACTTGCAGGGCAGGTGAGCATACCTGAGTACTGCAAGCTGTGCAAAGCTTTCATAGAACGTTTTAAGCTTACGCTTCCTGTGTGTTCCTTTGATCTGTTTTAGGGTTCTCTGACTAATTATAGCAAAATGTCCCTAAGCTCAAATGGCGAGATCTCAAGAGCATACAGTTCCTGTCAGGGGGAGTGTGAAGGAAGTGAAACATTGATGTGCTTGAAAAACTGCATTTTAAGAAATGTTTAACCTTCTCATAATACCTTTGCATGTTGGTAACACAAGAGTCATACATGTGGGAATCCTAAGCTCCTGAATACAGAGGACTAGAATCATGGAGCCCGGATATCTCGAGACCCATAATTCTACCGGCCCGAGTGTTGAGTGCCAGTGCTGAGACCCAAACTCTGTAAAGCCTGTGATCCACAGCCGCAGAATCCTAACCCCCAAATTCTCAGCTGATGAATCTCGAGCCCTCAAAATCCTAAACACTGCAATCCTAAAGTCCAGAACAGTGATCCATAGATTCCTGAGCCCTGACAAAAGCCACATATCTATAATTCCTGACATTCTCAGCACCAGCTAAACCTGGAATATTGAGGCCCAGAATTCTGAGCTCCACAACCTTAAACGCTAGACTTCTGAGCTCCCAAATGATGTAACCTGCACCCGGAGTCTCGGAATATTAAATCCCGGAATTCTGACGCACAGAATCTCAAACCCTGAAATATTGAACTCCCAAATTTTGTAAAGCAGAACCCTGAACCCCAAAATGACTTGAATCCTTGAACCTCAGAATCTTGAAGCCTGACAGCTGAACACCAGAAGGTAGCACCAGTGAAACCTGAGTCCTGGTATTGAGAGCCCGGAAGCCCCTCCCATAAACCTGACGCCAGGCTCTTGGGCCCTGCAAACACTTCTGTTTTGATGAGATGGGTGTCCTCTCATGTTTTTCTCCCCCCCCCCACAGTGAAGTCGTGATTGAAGTTGCCAATGGTGGAACGACTCCAGTGGTCATTGGTGTGTACAAGGACTCCAGCTTCTCGATCGCTTTGACGACAGACGACAGGGTTGCCACTACTACACCTCTGTATGTACTCATCGCAGCACCGGAGTCGGAGCCAGAGCGCTTTGAATTGGAGATTCAATCATTCTGGGCGAGTCCAGCCTTAACAACGGACCCTGGAGACACCAACAATACCAACTTCTTCATTAAGGACGGGTAAGTGGCGGTGCTATGTGTGCTTTTTCAACACCCACACAAGCCTCACCAACCCCTCACATGCTAAAACACTCATGGGGCCTCATTATGACCCTGGCGCTAAGTGTTTAATGGCGCCGTAAAAGGCTGCAGCGCCGTTAACCACTTAGCGCCTTACTATGAGGTCCATTTGCGGGACCCGACCTGAACGGCTGGTCTGGACCAGCCGTTAAAGTAGGGACTTGCAAAGAGACCTTGCAGGCAATTATGGTACCGCAATTTGCGGTACCGTAATTGCCGCCTTCCCCATTCCCATTGAGCCCTATGGGGCAAAAATGGGAATGGGGAAGGGCCACGGTAAATGGGGAAATACCGCCCCGCCAACCTTGGAATGGGGCAGTATTTCCCCATTTCACCATGGCGGACTCGTTACAATACCTGCACCAACCATGGTGCTAATAGCGCCATGGTTTAGCGCTGGTGTTGTAATGAGGGCCATGGACATTCAAAATGAACGCAAAGCTCCTGTAAGTCCCAGAAAGAGTTTGTCCACTTTTACAAAATCAATTTTCTATGGCACAATAATCATCTTATTTTGGGAATACTAGATTGCGTGGCCCACTCACCCCACCAATACGATTCACCAAAGCACGAGACTGCAGCACAATAATCACTCTGCCTGAAAAGGCCACATTGTTTGGCATCATTGGTGTCCATTCCATTGGTGCTAGCCAAAGCTCACCAGCTTATTGTAGATTCCCAAGGAAGCACTAGGATTGCTTTATTGCAAGGAACATGAGCGGGATGCATTGCTCCTTCATGTTTACAAGTCTCAACAATACAATGCATTCTGGAAGTTGCAGGGTTGCCCAACAATTAAACCAAATGCCCTCTAATGCAGTGGTTTAAGATCCGAAGTTCTGTGCTACAAACATGGTTCCCAAGCAACAGAAACCTGTTGGGGCTGGCTTTGATGACTTTAGGCCTGTGCCCCTGTAGGAAGGTTGCCCAACAAGCTGCTATTGCCGATGTCCTCAGCATCATGGCCATCGTGCCTGAAAATAAATATTTGGTTGTTCCCATAGATGGGCAGTTGCAGCGTTTTATTATGAAATTGCGGTTCAATTTATTATTGTCATACATGGTTACCTGTGCTTGGCGTGGCATTTCTCGTGATGATAGAGTATGTAGGCTGTGTCATGCATCAATAAATTCCACTTGACATCGCTTGATTCAATGTTCAGGATCGCTAAAGCTATCTACAGTGTTTTATAGCAAACAGACAGGCTACATGGCCTCTATAATTACAGATGAATTCTGGTCTTACATAGTTTCTGGCAGATCCATAGTATTTTTGAACACTAGCTATAAGCTATGGAATCAGACATTCATGAAAGTGACATTAAGTGCACCTCATAACTAACATTTTTATTGATGTATTATAGCATAAAAAAGTTTTATAAATGTTTACAAATAATTATATACATGTCATTAACTGAACTTTTTGTACTGTGCAGAAGCGTACTTGTTTTAACCAAAAATGTCATGTAATTGCAAAGCAGAAAAGTGTCAACACATGTTTCGCGCAACACTGCTCTTCATCAGGGATACCCATGATAATTCTGTTTGAAGTTCTTCATACTGTGAATTACATTGTATACATTGCCCTTGCTTAGCCCTTGTTTAGCAATCAGGGTTTCATTACTGTTTCACTGTGACAGTCATCTTGTTATGTTCATGCGTGTTCTCCCCACACCCTCTCCCCTGCACTCCTCCTTGCTCTTGCGGCTTCAGAATGTCACAAGGCCTAGTAAGATCGTTTGTCGTGTCATCCCTCTGCCTCCCCTCCTTGGCTTGTGGCACCTAGAAACACTTGTGTAAATACCAAAACATATCATATCATACGTTCCCCCCAAAGGAAGAGGGCTCTTTTAAAAACAATGAATATTATGAAATATTGAAAAATAGACAGCATACAGCCTTTGTGGGCTCCCAAAGCCAGAGAGGCTCTGCATGTCAGTCAATGCAATCCACAGGTGTCGAATGTGATGTATTAATTTATTTCATAGATGTCAATAGCATGCCTTCCCAAAATCTATAGACCGAATTAAGAGCAATGCCAGAAGTTCAGATTAAGTCAAAGCGTTCCAGCCATCACCTCTTTTGTTTTGCTTTCTGTCTCTTTAGCTCAGCAGGTCCAGAATCCCTTTCCTATCATTTTAGGTTTCACTGAATATAGGTCTTTGGCAACAGGTTTTCAGAGCGGTAGCAACTGCGTTGCTTTTCCCGTCTTTGCTTCGATTCACCAGTTGCCGCGATACATTATCAATGATCGCAGCAGGCCTGAGGCCGAGGTGCCCGATCTTAGCCAGTGGTTCTCATATCACTGAGCAAGGGTTTGTATCATGTGACTCTCCAGGTGCGTGATTCCCATGATCCCTCACCTTTGCCTATGGTGGCTAGGATCGATCCGCAACCTTTCACATCCAGGGAACCAAAGGTTGCAGATCCCTGAATGTCTCGGACCAACGTGGGGCGCTGCCGGGGCAGTTGGGGGGGGGGGGTCATTAATGAGTTGCTTCTGAATAATGTTTAAGTGAATCGTGAATTATTCCCACTCACCAATCTATTCCTATGCCTAATAGCAGTCCTTAAGGGCTATCTGTGAAAATGAAGAGACGAAAATACGAATGGGGAAATTACCTATTTTCTTTTACCGAAAAACAAAAATCCCTTTCAGCTTTTTCTACTTTTTTAATAATGCCGGGGAGACACCTCACATCGCCCTCACCCCCTCTACCCCAACGTATAACCTTACCCCACCCCCCACCTATTATTTACTATACATACACAAAAGACCTACCATTTTCGGTCAAACAAATTTGGTCATTTCTCCTTCGATTTTTTTTTAATTCTTTTTTTCCTACGGGTTCGGTCCTGTAGACTTGGGGTGCTTTGGTGTTAGTTTTACGCAGAGTGGTTGAGTCTCTGTAGCGTTGTCTGGCCTGCTCAGGGAGCAAGGCGTAGGGATCTTATTTTCCACGTGCTCCTATCACGGAACCTTCCATGGAATGTGACTGGACTTCTAGATTACGGAGGGAGAAGGTTTCTGAGTCAGAGAAAGGGAAAAGAACTGAGTATCGTGTGTGATGAACAGTCACACTGGTGTGATGTGAAAACCTACCGTGAGTCTGACCAATGAAACAAAGTGAGCCAGGGAGTTTGCTCTATCGGGGAAGGGTGTGGCACTTATCTGAGAAAAGAATAGTGCATTTTACAGATTAATTCTTCAGAGAAATTGGGCAAAACCCACTGAATTCTACAGTCCTTTCTAAATAGTAATACATGAGATGGTCCAATAGTTACTAGAGCATTTCGCTGTTAAAAATCATGTACATGGTCTGGGCAAAGTCAGTGCATAGTCATTTTTGCAGTACAAAATGACTTTGCCTGGACTTTGCACCGCAAAAATCCACTTTGCACAGTTCCATGAATCAGGGTTTGTGTCTGCAGTGCAAAGTCACTTTTCAGCAGTGCAAATTCACTTTGAACTGGGCAAATATTCCATGAATCGGCAGTCTGGCTGTTGACTGAGCTGTGGCAGAGGAGCAGAAAAAGCACATAGCTTTAGCTACGGAGACGTGAGGAGCATGAAGAAGAGGGCTGGAGTGGGTCTCTGGCAACACCCTGTATCCGGGTACCGGCTGCAGTCGCATCAAAAGAAAGCCACAGGATGAGACAGGTGCACCAATACTACAGAGCAGCCCCAGTCTTCTACTGGTGACCGTTGCCTCTGGGCTGCGGTGGTGGAGTGCGTACAGAGTAGGGTGACCAGAATTAAAAAGTAAAAAACCGGGACTGGGAAACTAACATAAAAGTAGGACTAACTATTGAAAGTGGCTGTCAAGGTATTTCAGTATCGGTTGGAGTAGAAGGAGGTTTACGTGCTACTGGTGGAATAAATACATATTATAATTAATCACAAGCTACCACTATTTTAATTCGTAAAATGCAAATTTCTCCTGTGTGAGATGGTGCATTCCTACCTGCCAGTTATGAAGACCGACTACCAAAAACTGGTACCACTGCATTTTCCAATGGAAAAATATTCTTGAGAAAGGGAGACAGAGCACTCAATTCCGGGACAGTCCCAGCAAAACCGAGAGGTCTGGTCACCCTAATACCAAGGCTTGTGTACAGATCGACGGGGAGTCAGAGACAGGAGATTGCGGACCCAGCGGAGTGAAGCGGTGAGCTGCAAGTGTGAGGTGACGTGGAGCATCACTGGGGAGGAGGCTACATATCCTCAGCAGTGTGGTGCAGAGGTGGGGTGCATGGAAGTGGTGGCCATTACTGCCCCGGATAACATGCTGGCGATGCAGGCTCTCGCTAGCCAGATGATCACTTACACACGGCCAGAGTGAAGATAATGCCTGCTGATGAGGTATGGGCGCAATATATGATAATGCACCCAGGTGTGGCTGCGGCGCCCCACACAGTGCCACAAAAGACTAGGTAGCCAAGAGCAGCAGCCTGCAGGCAGCCAGTCAGAGACGCAGTTACAAAAAGAAGGCCCACATAGAAGGCGGAGTGAGCTGCAATGGGGATTGTGCAGAAAAGTACAAACCACCCTGTGACTCTGCCGTAGCCTGGGAACCCTAGCCCCTGGCAGCAGTGAATATGGTAAAAGCTGCTAGTAGATTTTTAACATGATAACTGAACACATATTCTTTTAAATGCAGAATTTGCAACATATTTGACCACAAAATTCCTCCATGGGTACTACTCAAATAGTCTGTCAAAAAATGAAGTCATTTCTATTTGAAACTGTGGGACACTTTTTAATTGGTGCGCGGATCCATTTTACACCCCAGTCCGACACAGTAAAGGATATGAAGATTGTGATGGTGAAGTGCAAATATCTGGAGCCCAGATCTCGCAGAAACAGCATTCGCATTATCAGGGGCCTGGAGGAGGTGCGTTGGGGAACATGGAGCAAGTGGTGGAGGAGCTCCTCCGGAGACTCTTGGGGTACCGAACACTGTCACTGCACTTCACCATTGAACGAATGCATCAGGCACTGGCTGCAAAGCCTAAGCTAGGAAAGTACTGAGGGCTGAAAATAGCACAAGTACTGAACTATAGCGAAAGAGATCTGCTACTGAAGTATGCAATAGAACAAAAGGAATTGTGTTTGGAGTTGCATGTCATTCATCATCTCTATCCAGACTTCTCTATGCCAGTACGGCAGGAACAACACTCATTTCAGGGAGTCAAGAAGATGCTATGGGAGAGGGACATCCAATATGCAATGTTGTTTGCCGCAAGACTGAGATTTCAGTATGAGAACAGAACCTCTTTCTTCACACTGGATTCAGAAGGATTTATTGAAGCCAAATTCCTGGCACCGGGCAGTTCTGCACCAGAGGCTCCTTGCCCTGTGTAGGGAAGACATGGTATCACAAGTATTGACACTGACAGAAAGGTAAAACCTTTATTGAAAATGTTGGGAATGGAGAAACTCCTTGTTTGCCCTATAACTAAGATGGGAGTAGTCTCGACCATCAAACGATAAACAAAACAGTCCTAGTGAAGTCCGTCAAAACCAAATGGCCTATGATAACAAAAACCTAATGCCTGCCCTATCTCTTGTACAAAAAGTGTAAAAAGGAGAAAATGTATGGAAAAGGGAAAGTCAGTGTTCAAATGATAATGTGACTGAACCAGTTCTCCTCCCCACATTAGGCCCCATGGGGTAAGGCGATCCTTGTAGGCAGGATGACACACTCTGGCTCGGTTTTCAACAGAGTACACAGTTCAAAACCGTGGACCAAGGCTTGCCTGGCCTTCTACGTTAAAGTATTTCTCTAACTTCAAAATGTATATTTCAACCAAAACGTTCACAAAGGTCCCCCTCTGCCAGGCTCAGACCTTTCACCACACACTTCTCATAGGTCCCCCTTTCCCGGGATGAGACCTCTCACGATAAAGTTCCACACAAAGTTGCAAGCCATTCACTTTGACACACACTGGTCTCTCAGGTTGCTTGACAACCCCCCGGCTCTGTGTGCTTCGTTCTTGTTTTGCGGTTTTCCAATTTTTGAGTCAAGGTCAGTACCATAGGCTTGACCTCGCCTACCCAACTCTGCTGTTCACCCGAGTGTCGATGGTGTCTTTAAAACACATGCAACCCTTCACTTATGGGATCTGGCCTTCTCTATTTGTCTTTCACGGTATGACAGAGGCAACAACCTCCAGTAGGGAAGCCTTGGGCTTTATGACCCGCTGCTCTCGTCCCTTAGTCTGTCGCTTTGCTCAAGTAGGTGTGCCTTGGCCAAGGAAGTTCTGCTCATTCTCATGTTCCCCCTTGCTCACAGTGTGTCTTTAGTTATTGTCTTTTATTTGTGTGAGGAGAGCTAACTGGTATCAAGTGTGTGTAGTGAGCTAGTCTGGTTACTCTTAGTCAACCTCTTCCTCTGCCCAGTGTTTGTGCAAAATGGGGAGGGGGGTTGGGACTTCAGTAAATCCTAAACAATAGGAGAGGGTATATGAACAAAAGAAGGGGGAATACCGTGTCTCACCATCGTCTTTCTCTCCCCCACTCCATGAAGAATCCTTTCCCAGATTATCCTCCCGCACTGGTACACCCCCAGGAACTGGATCCAAAAGTGCTGCCTGTGTCCTGGCCACCCCGATGACAAGTCCCCGAGGACAAGCGGGTGAGACACCCTTTGGATTCCCACACCGGATAGCGGGTGAGAGGTCAGGGGTAGGCCCCCTGTTACTCCCACCAAATATGGAGTATGTCACGGCGACAGGAATAAGCACGGTTGACTAGTCTCGCGCCTTGAAACACTTGTGTATAGGCGTGTTACAAATGCCATATCATATCATATCATATCATACTATATGTGCAAAGGGTAATGTCAAGATCAGCAACGATTTGCCCCTATGCAATTGCTAACTTTATGGTTAGAGGGGGGGAGTTGGGAGAGCACACACTGCTGAGTTGTGGGGGACAGTGAGGGTGGGGGAAGTTGCACAATGAATGGGTGGATTGAACATCAAAAATTGCACTCAGTGGTCACAGAGTATGGGGAAGGAGGGAAAATTGTGGTCTTGAATTTGCATTATAACAATGCTGGTGGTACATGGCACAGTGATTTGTGCGGTGGAGAAGCATTACGTTTTTAAGCTAGAACATTTGAGAATTACGTAACCCCATAAAAAGTCACAAACCTGCTGCATATGTGACTAGGCAAGCTCCCAAATTCCTGTTTTTGCAAGAAACGCATGTGCAGGAGCAGCAGGCTAGATCATGTGCACAGGGATTGGGTGTAAACAGATACTACACAACCTATTTGAATATGGTGAGGGGGTTAATAACCTTGATACACTGCTCTTTTCAATGTGTACATAAGGGCACCACCATGGATAGTGACTGTCGATATGTCTTAGTGAATGGAATGTTGCAGAGGAGGCAAGTGCTAAAGGTAAATGTATACGGACCCAATGTAGAGGACCCAGAGTTGAATGATAAGATATTTGTATTAATAGCCACATATCACACTGCAGAGGTAATCTGGGGAGGATATCTCAACACGATTCTGAGCATCAACAGGGACGGCTCGAAGGACACTGACCAAATCAGCATGCTCGATAGTCACCAACATCCGTGTGGTGGGGCTTGTAGAAGTTTGGAGCATGTTACACCATACAGGTAGGGCATACATATACTAATCTACAGTCCACGATATGAATTCCTGGATAGACATATGGCTGGTGTCCTCTGATCTGGTCAATGATATCATGGCCTGTGACATCCTCCCCTGGACCTTCTCCAACCATTCTCCCTGGTACTGCATATGGAGGGAGAGTATCCCCAGAGGCCTCTGCAGCATTTTATGTCAGCAGCGCTTCTAGATCCAGCATTCTTAGTCAGTCTTTATGATCATGTGACTGCCTATTTGGAGAGCAAGGTAGTCATGGCCACCTCTATAGCATCTCTGGGGCGTGCATTTAATGTGCACATGGAGGGGGTAGCTATGGAAATTAGGGGTTCTGGAAACCATCAGCAGATAGCTGGACAAAATAGAAAGCAAGCTGCAGTGTCGCCAATGGGCATATGAACACAGGTCAGCTCTTAGAATCCAGGCAGATATCAAAAACAGAATGGGATAGCTTCCACAAAAAAGCACAGAGGGAATTCAACTTCATGAGCAAGCCAATTATGGAAAAGATATACAGGGAGGAGCATTCAAATGCGGACATAAACAAGGCCTTCTCATCATATTACCATAACCTGTATCAACCAAAGGGCAGTGCTACGCAGGCAGAGAAAGCATAATATTTAAGCGGGAAGCAAGGACCTAGAGAGCCGTCTGATGCTAGAAGAAATTCACGTGGCTATACTAGACTTAAAGGCCTGAGGGCCCGGTGCGCTATATAAATAAACAAAATACAAATACAAAGAGGGGCTAGGCACCTGGCTCTGATTTCCTGAAGGCCAGGTTTTACAGGGAATATCGGGAAATACTTTCCCTGTACTTAATGCAACTATGGGAAGGAGCACTACAGTGAGGATCCCTCCCAGATACCCTCTGGGAATCTGCGACAACCCTTATGCTGAAGCCTGATAAACCACCTGAGGAATGCGTATCATATCGCCCACGCTCGCTCATAAACGTAGATGGCAAAATGTTTGCAAAGGCCAAAGCAACTCGGCTAATGACAATGATGTCACGTGTGATACGCCCGGATCAATCAGGATTCATTCCTGAGAGATGAACGGCCTTGAACATATGTAGATTGTACAGCGCCATGTCCCGAGTGGAAGCAGGTACAGAAACTGTAGCAAACGCGATTGGCATGTGGAAACGATTTGATACGGTTTCTTAGCCCTTTCTCTTTTAGTTGATGGTTAACTACGGATTTGGCCAAAACTTAATATCCTGGGTAAGATAGCTGTATGCGAACCCCTTTGCGAGAGTGCACACAAATGGATTGCTGTCCCCGGTGATCCAATTTGTAGGGGGATCAAGGCAAGAAAGCCCCTTTTCTCCGATTTTGTTTGCCATTGTGATAGAACCATTAGTGGATAGGGATATAGGTACGAGGCTGGGAGAAAGTGCCGGAGTTAATATCTTTGTACGCGGAAGTCACCTTGTTATATGTGAGGGACCCACGTAGTAATGTTGAAAGGGTTGTGAGTGAAGTGAGGGACGTGATTCAGTTTGGCAAATATTCAGCAGTCCATCTGAATAGGAGTAAGTGCATCTGAATAGGTTCAGATCATAGGCGGAAGCAATTAAGTATTTGGGGGTGATGGTAACGCGATCACACCATACCACTCTAGAGAAGAACTATCCTGCTTACCTGATGCAACTGAGGGGCAAACTGCAGCACCGGGGCCAGATCTCACTAATGGGCAGACTTTCACTCATAACGATGATAGCGCTGCCAAAACTGCTCTACATGTTCCATAATATCCCGCCGTGGCTAGGCCGTGAGTTCTTAAGGGAATGCTAGGCACTGAGTTCCTCTGGGCGAACGTGCAGGTCAGAATTAAATGTGAATTCCTGACATTACCATATGAAGAGGGGAGTATTGCAGCCCCGTACTTTGAGCTCTATTAGTGTCACAAGTATATTACACTACGTACTGGCATAGAACTACGGATCGGCATCCAAAGGCTCCAACTGGAGCAGAGGGCGTTGGCGGGGTGCGCGCTGAAACCGTGGCTGCTGGAAGGTAATTATCACCCAGACAGCCCGCTGGACCCAGTGGGAGCTACCGCACTAGCGTGGCAGAGGCTACTCCGGTTACAGGGTGGCAGCATACTATATGAGCAAAATACACCTATTTGGGTTATACGATTTATATCTGCCACCATGGGTAGCCTAATTCCAAGTGTGTGGCAGTCAGTACAAATACAGGTTCTAGAAGACAAGTATCAAAGGGGCCAATGCATTGAGTGGGAAGACGTCAAGGGCAAAACTGGGGATGGCCTACTCCAACAACTATATTACCGCTGCAAGTGTGAGGCATTTAAATCACCCCCCCCTCCACACTCATACACGTCATACATAGTGAATAATGCTGACGAAAAAAAAAGAATTTCCACACCCACCACTGCTACGGCGAGGGCTAAATGGAATCATGATTTGGGGGAGGAAATCTCAGACGCCCAGTGAAAGGGCCATGACACAGAGTAACACAGGTTCGAATTCCGGGGCCGTGCTTAGAAACTGATTCACTCCGGTATTAAGCTTGTTATAAAAGAACAGTTGTAAATTATAAGGTCTTCTGCAGATTGAATAGGGAAATTTCGATGAACTCCAAGTATCAACTCATACATTTTAAAATACTCAACAGGTTGCACTACACTCCCGCGTGAATTAAGGTGTTCAACACGGAGTGCGAGGGAACTTTCCAGAGGTGCCTCGCAGAAGATGCAGACCCACTGCACATGTTCTGGTCATGTCCTACCCTGGCTACATTTTGTATTGTTCGCTACAGTGAAAGAAAGAGTTGCATGGTCTCCCCTGCATTGCATGGTGGTATACAGGGAACATGGCGGCTACAAAGAGCAGAGCCTTGAATCGGGGACTACTTCTAGCAAAGAGATGCACACTGAGGAGATGGACAGAGAGGTCAACACCCACAGTGGGAATGTGGCATGTGGATGTTCTTTGGGCGAACGAACGTGGGTAAATGTACATTACTGAACACCGGGTGTAGAACCCAAGGATATTTGATCCGACCACTGGGAATATCTACGGGCGGTGGCATGCATCGAAACAATCCAGGAAAATATGCCTAGTGCCTGAGAAATGCATGTTTGTTTGTGTTGGAAATTTGCACGTGGGGGAGTGTGTACAATGTGCTGTCCACCAAGTGTTTCAAGAATAGATTTGCTTTAAAAGCATGATTAAATTGGCACAAGAAAATATAAATGCCAGGTTCAAACTACCCTCAGAAAATGAATGTACTAGTTTCTTATTGCCCCAGCATAACTGGATCATACCCGCATCACAAAGCCTGCGAAAAAGTGTGTTACCATTTTCACCAGTGTCATGCCCTAGTTAAACATGTTTGCCTTCCACATCACTGGCCCTAGGAAATGACCATTCTAGTTTCAAATTATTCCAAATAAATGAATCTGCCTGTTTCTCGCTGTCCATAGAACATTTACTTGTCAAGTTCTAATTGTTCCAGGAAAACTGTTATATCCCAGTGCACAGTTTCATGTTCAACTCCATCATTTCAACACGTTGGAATGCTGCAACATTTCCCAGAGGAAATTATTGTGGCAATTCTATATTTCCTCTAGACAAATTCATAAAATGCTTTCCCAGTTACACATTTTGACTATGAAGTTGACATGTGAGATTCTCAGTTCTACCAGATAATTGAGTGACGCTAGTTTCATGTTGCATGAAACAATATTTTCATCTACTTAAGTTAAGGACTTTGTTAACCCTCAATAATGTCCATGGGAAATGTACAAACTAATTTTACATTGCCCCAAAATATTATCAACCATGGAAGAGTGGCATGTCAAGTTATTATTGCTCTAAGAGAAAATGTTCATGCCACTTAATTCTGGTTCCAAAAATGTACATTTGAACAGTACTGTGCCAGTTCCATATTGGTCCAATCAAGTACATTTTCATTCCATGGCACCTCAATAAAAAACAAAATCTGTATTTTTCACATGCCCCCACCCCCAATGAATTTATAATACCTGTTTCTCATTGCCAGCCAACAGAAAATTACACAATGCCATTTCCACAACAACTCCCTAAAATCAAGCTTGCAGGTTCCAACAGTGCCAAATCATATTCACTTTGCTCCTTTTGAGGCCATTGTCATGATTATCATTTCCTACAGTAGGCCTCCATGCCAGTTTCACATTGCCCTCTGAAAATGAAATGACTCTAGCAATGTGTCATTCCTCCTTTCCGTTGCCCATGATTGCTTTAAATTCCTCCCAAGAAACTTGAATGCAGTTTCAACAGTGTCATGTAATTTTCACGTTGCCCTTGTTAAGCAAACGATATCACATTTTTACCAACTTGCCGTTAGCAAATTGGCATGCCAATTCCAATTTTCCCCAGAGAAACACACTGGGCCTCATTACGAGCATGGCGGTAGCCGTGCCTGTATGGCAGGCACGGCCACCGCCATTCTCGCTACCGGCACTGCGACCCACGATTGGGCAATAACCGGCCCATTATGAGTTGAATGGGCCGGTAATTGCCCATTCACACATGGCGGTATTGCCGGGCTTCCGATCCCCATTCTTGATAACGGTGCCAGCGCAATTACGAAAAACCTGCCGGGCTGTCAGGGACCCGCAAGCAGAACTCGTAATGTGGCGGCACCGTTCATACCCTCACCGCCAACATCATAATGCGGCCCATTGTGTTAGTTCCACATTGTCGACAAACAAGTCCCTATCTAGCGGTGACTTATTGCAGCACCCACCACATCTTTGTATGACATCGCCTGGCCCTCCCTCTCTAAAATAGACCTGCTCTTTCTGTCTCTGAGTTACACATACGCATGCATGCTCCCTAATACATGCACAGATACACACACACACACACAGACATATCCACACAACAATGCACAAAGCTTTGGTCTTCTGCAGCAGTGCCAGTCACTGAGCTGTGGGCACATGCATGTAGAAGCTGAATAAAGGGCCACTGAATGGCTCGCCTGCAGGGCAAGGCTGGAAGCCCAGCTCTGCTGTGGATGGGAGGTACACTCATCATTCACCTTGTAATACCTCTGCAAGACTTGGCACTCAGGATGGATGGGGGGTCATCTCACCCCAATGGCAGCCTTTAACAGGCAAACCACTGGTAAAACAACCACTTTCCCAGTCTTTGGCGCAGAATTGTTCATCTGGGAACGGGAAATGGGCTTCCACAATCAGTCTCTGGCAGCCCTCGGGCTCCCTTTGAGGGTGATGCCCTTGAGGATGATGGTGAAGAAGTGTGCTGGTTGCTCTGTATACATATTCAGTGGAATGAGGATCATCAAAGAATCACTAGTCTTTGCATTTTCAAACAATGTAAGAGCAATGCATTAAATTGCATTCAGAGTATGTGTAAATGCATGATTGACAGAGCTACTCCCACTAGAGTTGCATTAGTAATTGAGGTCAGACACACATTAACTCCATAATGACCCCCCCCCCCACTTCCGAACATTATTTAATAAAAGGAAGGAGCAAGCCCTCTGTCCGCCCACAGGTGAGCCACTGCTTGGACTGGAGCCAGGGAGCAGAGGCGGCAATGGCAACTACTAAAATAAGCTGGCATTACTACTCAGTAGTATAGGGGGCACTATACTGGCATGCTCTGTGATCTGGGCAGGTCCTGCGTGGCTTGCCTGTGCTGGTACACCTATGTGATACCCTTCGCCTCTTCATAGTGGGTTTGTGGCCAGCGACAGCATATGCAGGTGTGTGTGGTGTGAACCCCATTGGATGACAAGGAGACACCTAGTGGTGAAATGACAAATCGCGTGCCAGAAGGCTAGGTCCAGCGTCTAGCTGAGACATGTTGCGCCCAAAATAGTTCTGAAATATGTCAGTGACGCGCCTGATACAGAAGAGTGCAAATATGTAGAAATGCCACTCTGGAACACGGTAGGTGTTAAATATGTGAAAGGTTTTAAAGAAGATATAGTGGAATTGTTTATTGGGATGGAATTAAAAGCATTGCTGTCAGGCTATTATGCAAGTCAATGCAAAAAGGACGAGCATACTCGTCCTTGGCACTTAAGGGGGTAAGCATGTTGTTGCACCGCTCCATTGTATTTAATAACAACATTTAAACCATTGTGCTTGGTTACTATTATTCAAATCAATGTACGATGTTTTATCAATATTGGAAGGGTCAGTCAGCCCAAGGGATCTCCGCAATAAGGTATTAACTCAATGAGCTATCTTGCTTGCTGGTAATGTAGCATCCGCTTTGTCCTATATGGGTACCCGGCACATCTCATGAGCACCTGGCCTACATTACCTGACCAGGGAGTACTGTGCAGTAGAGCGGGGCACCAGAGAATCCTGCCATGTCCAGCTGAAACGTATGAACAGAGCATCCTTTCTGTCTCCACAGATGCACGTTCGCCGACAAGGTGCCAGCAGTGCTTGTTAATGGTTCAAGCGCACTGTCTAAGAAATTCGAGTTCAACGCCTTCAGGTTCTCGGGAAGCAACACCGTTTTCCTGCACAGCTCTGTGACTCTCTGTGATAAGCAGACCTCGACCTGCAGTCAAGTAAGTACTTCCCAAAGACTACTCCTCTAAGATAATGCCTCACAGTGCTTAAGGAATTGTGGAGTTACAGGACTTGAGCCCCGGGTGGTCATAGGTACCAGGAGAGACTGGACATTATCATCACCCCCCCTTCTGCTGCTGCTGCGGTGATGACGTTTGCACCATCAAGAGTCTGTGAATTCACCATGTTAATCTGCATCATTGCGCCAAGCAGAGTCTGTGTATAGGAAGGTCTCCAAAGGTGTCAGCCAATCAAAGTGTATTCCAATGAAATCCATCAAACGAACACACTGGGCTTTATTACGAGTTTGGCGGTAACCGTGCCCATGCTAAGGGCACGGCTAAAGCCAAACTTGCTACCGGCCCCGGCACCCGCGAATAGGCCACAACCGGCCGGCCCCAAGATGGCCGGCGTCCCGATCCCCATTCTGCCACATAAGGCAGAATGGGGGTCGGAAGCATGGTTGCCCTGGCACTGTAAATTACGTCAGACCACGCGTGCAGTCCGGCACCGGCAAGCAGAACTCGTAATGTGGTGGAGAGGTAACAACGGCGCCGGTAGCACTACCGGCGCCGTTATTGCCTTTCCGCCACATTCGTAATGCAATCCAAATGCACAATCCTTAATTGTAAACAATTTAGAAATGGCACTTGTGAGCACCGTGAACATTTGCACGTAAGTGTTATGCAGGTCCCGCCATGAAAGTTTACACATTTCCAAAATAGAGTGGAAATGTAGAGAGTAACATTTTGGAAAAGTGTAAAGGCCGCCTGCAATGAGGGAGACATTTAAAGAGGATTCCGCCTCTTTTTGTACCAGGTGGTGAGTTCAGGCAGATTGCTTAGGATCCATTGGTTTAACACCATGAAAATCACATGCTGGCTTTAACCCGAATGCTCCTGCGTTAAGTCTGCTTTTATTCTCACCATCTGCCTTCAGGGTTGCCGCCTGAGGGCTTAGGCCGGAGATGCTTTGGTTCGGCGAACATAAATGAAGGACTACGCCCTCACAACCTCCCTTACGCCACCCCCTGCATTTTGCCCCTGAATCCTTCCAAGCCCAATCCCAACACCCCGGCCCCATCCATAGAATTTCCAGCACTGATCCTGCTTATAGAATGTGCGGTTTTAAATCAGGATGTATGAATGTTAAGGCTTTATGGCTCTTGTTGTGTCTCTGTGGCACAACCAGTTATTGCATGTGTGTGTGCCTGAAAGGTTAGGGGGTTCCAGCCCAACCTTCCGCATCAACGTTCTAAAAATGTTATGATGTATATTTAATTGATAGTTATTGTCCATTTCTCCAAAACCGTGACAGGGTTTTAAAATAAAAACAACTCTCTGGACAGGGGGACAGAGCACCCAATCCAGTGACAGCCCTGGCAAAACAGTGATGTCTGGTCACCCCATTTATAACAGAGGAGTAACACCAAACTAGAACATCTTCCTTCCCTAAAACATCAGGCACTGGAAATAAATGGCTATGTCATGATGAGGAGGTGGCGTTGGCGTGCAGTAACTTTCCAAAACTTGGGGAACACGCGATGATAGCAAACTGTCTCACCTACAGTTGGTGACGGGTGTATTACTGAGGGATTAGGTTAACCGGGTCAACGGAAGTAGGAGACGTATAGTTGCGGTAATAGCGCCCAGTGGCGTAGCAGTATAGGGGGATAGAACAGGCTTAAGATGGGCTCCAGAGGACACATGGGCCATCCCTGCATCAGCACTCTTAGAGGGGCACTCATGTGAGATTTCACCCCTGCATTGAACAGGCTGTAGCGTTATTATCCTGCCTTGATCCTTATCCATCTCCTGTTATCTACTTCACTCTATCATGTTCCCCCTTTGGCCCTTGAAGTGTTTCATGTTGGCATAAGTATTATACTAATAATCTTTAACACACAGCTTAGTTGTGATCAGTGAACTGGCAGTCACAAGTGGGAGAGCGTCGAGAAGGTTGATGTGCTCTAAGTGGGCTCCCACAATATCTTCTCAGGCTCAAATGATAAAAGCCCCCCTAAGGAGCATCTGGTTCACCTTTTGGAAGCACGGGGTGAACCCATAGTTTAACACCACTGGAGAGGCAAAGGAATAGACTGCTTGATGCTCAACAGCAACACCAATAAGAAGCAAAGAACTAGCATGTTTGAACTAGACACGTTTTAACAATCTAGGCACTCATTTGCCACTCTTAGCCACAGTAAAAATTCTGAATGAAAAGCAGCGAACTGAATGGTACAGAAAGGGTTAAAAGAAGTATCACTGAAGTCATTAGAAGCCACAAGCTAAATGACCCTCCGAGGATCCAGATCAAAATATATGGGAGTTAAGGCAAAGTGGAATAAAAACATTACCCCACATGGTCTATTATGCTGGATCAAGAAAATGGGAATTGGGCTGGTCAAATGATAGCGTTGGGCCGTAGGCAACAGGTACCTTGTATCATCTAAGATACACAGTACTTCAAGGCATGAAGTGTGCAGGTTCTATCCAGGCCAATTTTCACACAGGAAGGACAAACCATTCAGTGGACCTCGAAAAGGAAAACTGGTGTCAGAGATGGGATAGTCAAGTGGGCAGCATCAATGGAAGTAGAATTTGAAAATGGAGCCACAGGGATGACAAATCCTAGACTCCCCAAGGTGACTCTGTCAATGTGGTGAGTGAGTGGAAGTTACAGGAGACAACAATCGCTCCGGATTCATGATGGAGTATGTTTGAAGTTCGAATTTCAAAACAGGTTATAACTAGAACGCGGTTACCGCTGGAGGGAGAATTACATCATAACCACATAAGAACAAGCAAGGCACAAGCTGCACAAAGTACCACCACAAGAACTATCAATAAAAATCAATTTAATAGAATCCTATGAATCCCATGAGATAGACTATGAGGAACGCTAAAACGAAGCCCAAGTGGATAAACATAAAGACTCAAAGCAAAGCAATACAAGACACA
The DNA here is from genome assembly GCF_040938575.1 of Ambystoma mexicanum. NCBI lineage: Eukaryota > Metazoa > Chordata > Amphibia > Caudata > Ambystomatidae > Ambystoma > Ambystoma mexicanum. Next base: position 197,663,466 of record NC_090934.1, read on the forward strand.
AGAGTCAGAGAGCTTACACCAAACACACTGACTTATGTGTACCTGCAATAAGAAGCACCATGGAACTGTAGCATCCTAAGAAACACATAATAAAGAATATGTATATATATATATAAATATATATATATATTTGATCTGCAAGCATCCTTAAATGTATGCAGACAAACTAGCCCCTGAAGGAGTCCAGAGATTAAGTTTTAAGCCAAGAAGTGATGAAACATGTTGGGCAGGCTGCATTGTGTAGTAATATTATAGAATGTGTTTCTAACATAAATTAAATGTACCAAATCATTGTTTGAGATTCAGCATTTACACACTTTATGTATGTATTAGTATGAATGAAGAAAAGTCACAGAGTCCACTCACGTAACTGTGTTAACATTTCTGAGTTGTCTGAAACTGGGGTTGTTTGTAGATGTTTTAGGTATCCTGTAAGATTATGGTAAACAACAAAAGATTTGTTAGAGTAATCCATGTTTGACATAGAATAGGTTTATAGAATTCAATTTACAGAATAAAAGAGTAGAACACTGACAATAGAAATGTACTTCTTTTCTCTGGGCATATGAGTTTAAGTGTCTATATAGGTTAGAATACCAGGGATACTCAGAGTCTTCTTTGCCCTGAAGTCTCTTCTTTAGTACGTTAGAGGGAGGTTAGAGGATAGCATAGATCCATGAGACTACCCATTGCTGGACACCGGTGGCCAATGGCAAGGATCCCCTGATAGACATGCAGCATCCCACGGTGTGGAGGTGCAGCCACTGGAGGAAGCCTTGCTTATACACATGACTCTAAATGGGAGCAGATGCTTAGATTTGATATAAGGAGTGCTCTGCGATGAGGTTTGCGGGCACAATGATGGAGTTGCAAGACATTGCCTACACACAATTGAATACATGAAAGAAATCTTTGGCAGTCCAGCAGCAGGTCGCTGAGGTAAGGCAATATTATTATTATTATTATTATTATTATTATTATTATTGTATTTATTGAGCGCAGACCAAGCTTTGAGTAGCAACGAAGCACTTTACAGAGGTATACACCAATACAGATACAGAACGGAGCACTTTCCAGAGTTGTACAATATTACAGATGCATAACGGAGCACTTTTTAGTGGTAACAACAGAACAGATATAGCTTGCGTTACCTAACACCACCACCATTAATGTTATCATGTGCCACACACATGCAGCAACTAAAGTCCACGTCTCATAGATGTAGGAGCGATTCCTGCTGATCTCACCAACAGACCCTAAATGACCCGGATATCTATTCATGCTCCTCCCACTTGAGGTCCTGAGTCTCGCCAGCAGGCTCTGCCACACAGAGTGCTGTGTTCTACTTTGGTACAAAATAGGGTGTCCACTCACATTTTTTTCAGGAGCCGAAATGGTCCCGCTGGAAGCCTGTCAGGGAGATGGCTTACCAAGGTCTAAAGACAATGTTAAGCCCAACAAGGGCTCGGCAAGTATAAAACATGTTCTTTCTGCAAGGAGAAGGCAGGGAGTCTCCAGAACATTCAGAGGATATTGCCTTTCCAGGTACTATATAGGGCATACTGACTACATGATTTGCAGTATCCCTAGCCTTTCTAAATAGCTGGTTGTGTGAGCACATAGCCAAAAGAGGCTGCTTATTTTAAGTAGAATAGGCACAAAGTGACCCCTTGAGGTCGAAATCTCCAAATGTATTTCCTGCTTAACCAGCATGGTGACTGCGAGGCTTCCTAAACCCGCCTCTCACTTACCTGTTCTTAGGTAGGTGCATACAGTGTGACAAAGAGGTGCCACCTCCCTCATGGTGATTGGTGCCAGTAGGAAAGATGGCTCAGCATTCGCATGTGTTTATGCAATGGCCAACTATCTGTCCTTGCAATTGTTGGCTGAATACTCATTGCCAGTATAAATAAAGAGTTGACGGTCCCAAGGGATTTCCAGAGGACCATTGCTTCGAGCAGGCTTTTCTGGATAGCCCAAACATACATCCCGCTCTGGGATGGAATCATTTCAAATAGTTAAACTTGGCTTAACTCGGTATATGCTGCTGATTTTAAAGGCTCTAAAGTAATCATTGTTGCCACTGAAGTTCGGCCAAGTACTTGTTCCTCTGCCACCACTGTTCACTGTTGGCATCAGGGGTAATGGTCAAACAGAAAGGAGATGGGAGGCATTCCTCTGCCCATCAAAGAAGCGGACAAATGCTTGTATCACAGAATGAATGATGGACATGCAGAATAACCTCTGGGGCGATATAATGCGGCATTGCAGGATGGTTCAGTATGCCCTTTCATCATGAGAGTGTTGCTGGCAGCCTGTTTCCTGCTATCCGAGTCAGCCAATGTGGATTCTGTGTCATCCAGCTGTGACTCCAGCCATTGCTAGGGAGTCCGGGGGGCTGAGGGGGCTATAGCCCCGGGTCTTCTGGTTGTAGCCCTGAAGAGAATCTCAGGTGCTACAGCCAAAATGCTAGCTAGCCCCGAGTCCTGCCAGTCCCGACATTAGCTTAGCCCCTGATCTTCTCCAGACCTAGCAACACCAAATGCATGGCTGCTCCTGCAGTTACCATCCCATTACAAACACATTAGAGCTTGTTACCCAACACTCCTGGAGCAAATCATCGCCATCAAATCAAATTCACTTGTATAGCACAACTAATCACGAAAGGCATCAAAGTGCTATCATGAGAAGTGACAGCAAAGGATTAGGGCGGTCTAGGCAAGCGGGTACGCTTCAATCGAGGCTTTGAAACGCTACGTAAAGTCAAAGGAAGAGAATTCCATAACTTTTAACTGCCAAGAAAGCCAGGCCAACACAACGTTCCAGTCCGTAGGGTGGCACTGCTATCAGAAAGCATGGCGCAGACCGCAGGGGACATTTGGGTAGATAGGGCAAAGATCTTTTTAGTGAGTTAAACAAAAATGGTACAGTTAGGGTCAGTTCAAGGAAGGAGGAACATAAGTGCATATTGATCTCCCACTAGACACAACACAGCCCACCTAATTTCCAGCCCTGTGGGGGTCCCTTCATGCTTCCCAGGGCAGCCCCAGTGATCATAAGCATAAAGGAGAAATTGTTGTGATATTCAAGAGCTGTGGATCAAAAGGTGATGTTTGCTAATAAACATATAATTCACACCCCCTTATTCAGTCTTGATTGGCCGGTGACCTCAACATAGACGTATCTGTGACTCTACTTTGGAGGCACGAGGCTGATTCAGAGTAATGACACCTTCCAATCTGTAATGCTCCATTAAAGCCAATGGGGAGTCTGGCTTCCAGGATGTTAGACTCCATCAGTACCCATAGGGCCTTTGAGGCTGGCCAGGTAAAGTGGCCTTCAAACCTATGAGGCAACACCGACTTTCATGGACCCCTTTGGACTGGTCAGGAGTAAACCTGTTCACCAAGCGATGGGACCCCAGCTGGGTCTATGGGGCTGCTGAGGCATGTCACGGGTGAATGAGACAGCCTGGACATGAGACTTCATTGATGTCCATTGGGCTATCGGAGCAGATTAGGTGTGAGTCTGTGTTGAAGTGCGTGAGACTCCATTGAACTAAATGGTACCAATGAGGCTGGCCAAGGATGAGTCTGCCACCCACGAGGCTATGTAACTAACAGTTTCTTTCATTCCTTTTAGACCTGCCCATCTGGATCACGGAGAAAACGTGAGGCCAACCCAGTACCAGAAGCTAAGATTTCCACCTACTTTAAAATCATAGGTAAAGAGCATCAGACACACTGCTCTCTGGCCCCCTGCCTATTCTGACCCCTGTGCTTTGTTGTCCCCTCTGTCCTTTCTGGCTCCTTTGTCCCCTCTGGCCTCTCTGGCCCCCGGGCTCCTTTGTCCCCTCTGGCCTTCTGGCCCCTCTGGCTCATTTGGCACTTCTGGACCCTCTGGGTCATTTGGCCCCTCTGGCCCCTTTGTCCCCTCTGGCCTCTCTGGCCCCTCTGGCTCCTTTGTCCCCTCTGGCTTCTCTGGCCATTCTGGCCCCTCTGGCAACTTTGGCACCTCTGGTCCCTCCGTCCATTCGGGCCCATATGTCTCATCTGGCCTCTCTGGCCCCTCTGCCTCTTTTGGCACCTCTGGCCCCTCTGGCTCCTTTGTCCCCTCTGGCCCCTCTGGCTCCTTTGCCCCCTCTGTCCTCTCTGGCCCCTCTTCTCCTTGGGCCCCCCGCCCTCCTGGCCTCTCTGGATTATCTGTCTGCCCTTCGTGCTGTGAATTGACATCTTTCAGCTTAACGAACCTTCCAAATGCTGGTGGTCAGCTGCAACTGATTCAGTGCCCACTCTGTCAAGCGAGCACACGACACGTTTAGAATGTCCACAGTCACGCGCAATACTCCCTTGTGCAATTTGGCACCACTGGATCAAAATAACACAGACATGTAATGTACCTCTACAATTATAATGTGTGTGCAATTCCTACTCTGGTCTGAAGGGGCCTTGTGCACTCCCTTCACTGCCTCACATGCCTGCCTGCTCTCTGCTGCTCTGTGTACTGTGGCCTACTCTATCCTTCTAAGGCTCTCTCTTTAGTAATTCCCTCTTTCACCTGCATTCTTTTACTTTCTCTGCTCTATTTCCGGGCCCGTCTTCTCTTTCTCGATGTCTGGTTCCCACGCATGCTGACTCTTATCACGTCATGCACCCTCTTTAGATGTTGCTGTTTCTTTCATACTCGTGTCCCTTTTCTTTGGAGTCGAGCCATCCCTGTTGGGATGCCTCTGGTCTTTCCATGTGGTCTCTTCCAGCTTCGTCAGTTGTATTTCTTCTGCTACCTGTCACTCAGCTAATCTTGCAGCCTCATGACTTTAACATGCCGTACTCCTCTGCTGACTCTTTCTTAATGTATGTCACTAGCCTTGTGAAGCGGTCTTTCATTCTCTCCCCAATAACTCTATGGGGCACTTTCTATGCTTTCTCTTCACATCCGCCCAATCCAGTGAGGGGCCTGTGGAGCTCCTGTGCACTCGAGATCTCCACCCTAGAAATCCCCCACCAGAAGAGCTCGTGATTCTCTCCCCAATGATTCTATTGGACACTTTCTATGCTTTCTCTTCTCATCCACCCAATCCAGTGAGGGGCCTGGGAGCTCCTGTGCACTCGAGATCTCCACACTAGCAGCCCACCCCCCTACCCCCACCAGAGTTCCCGCACCATGTAAGAGCTCCCCATACGCCCCTCCCCCTTTAATCCATTGGGCACTTGCTAAGCTTTCTCTTCACATCCGTCCAATCCAATGTCGTGACTTGGGAGCCCCTGCGCACTCGAGATCTTCACCGTAGAACTCCCGCACCCGAGTTTCCCCACCATTTAAGAGCTCCCCATTCTTCTGTCACCATTAATCCATTGGACACTTGCTAAGCTTTCTCTTAACATCCGCCCATTCCAGTGAAGTCCACGGGGAGCTCCTGTGCACTCGAGATCTTCACCGTAGAACTCCCCCACCAGAGTTTCCCCACCATGTAAGAGCTCCCCATTCTCCTCTCCCCATTAATACATTGGGCTCTTCTTAAGCTTTCGCTTCACATCCGCCCAATCCAGTGAGGTGCCTGGGGAGCTCCTGTGCACTCGAGATGTCCACGCTAGAACTCCCCCACCAGAGTTTCTCCACCATGTAAGAGCTCCCCATTCTCTTGTCCACATTAATCCATTGGACACTTGCTTAACATCCGCCCACTCCAGTGAAGTCCACAGGGTGCTCCTGTGCACTCGAAGAACTCCCCCACCAGAGCTCCCCATTGTGTAAGAGCTCCCCATTCTCCTCTCCCCATGAATCCATTAGACGCTTGCTAAGCTTTCTCTTCACATCCGCCCAATCCAGTAAAGTCCACGGGGAGCTCTTGTGCACTCAAGATCTTCACTGTAGAACTCCCCCACCAGAGTTCCCCATTATGTAAGAGCTCCCCATTCTCCTCTCCCCATTAATCCATCGGACACTTTCTATGCTTTCTCTTCACATCCGCCCAATCCAGTGAGGTGCCTGGAAGCTCCCGTGCACTCGAGAGCTCCAACCTACAACCCCTTCGCCCCATCAGACTTCCCCCGCCCGGCAGGCACTGCTCCTACTGTTATGTGAGTATCAGTATCCAGAGCCACACATAACGGCAGCATTTCAATGGATACACAACCGTTTCCTGCACCAGGAAAGCGCAGCCACGGTCTTCTGGAATCAACAGAGTCATGGCGGCGGCCATGTTTGCCATGAAGACAGGCATTGCAGATCTCTGTTGTGGACCCTGATCCGTCTCTGACAAATAAGCAGAATAAGTCCCCAGATTCACATACCTCAACAGAATGAGGGTGTAAATGTTGCAGTGTCTTTCGTTTTCATTTGTTTTTCTCTTTCCTTCTCTTCACTTTCACCCCTTTCGTCACACCATCTTTCTGTCCTTCCCCTACAGGGTTTTCGTTCATTTATTGGTGTGTCTTTCCTATGTATTCGTTTTTCTATTGCCTGCCCTGTACTTTCTCCACTTTCTTGAAGTCTCTCACACTCTCTGTCTATCCCCTTCAGTGTGTTTTTCCATTGCTTGGTCTGTCTTTCCTTTTCACTTGTTTTTCTATTGCTTGTCCTGCACTTTCTCGACTTTCTTGCTGTCTCTCGCCATCTCTTTCTGTCTCTCCCCTTCAGTGTGTTCTTCCATTTCTTGGTGTGTCTTTCCTTTTCACTTGTTTTTCTCTTTCCTTCTGTCCACTCTCACTCCTTTCTTGCAGTCTCTCACAATCTCTTTCTACCCCCTTCAGTGTTTTCTTCCATTTCTTGGTGTGTCTTTCCTCTTTATTTGTTTTTCTCCTGCCTGCTTTCCACTTTCACCCTTTTCTTGTAGTCTTCCACACTCTCTTTCTGTCTCTCGCCTACAGTGTTTTCTTCCATTTCTTGGTGTGTCTTTCCTTTTCATTTGTTTTTCTCTTGCCTGCTCTCCACTTTCACCCCTTTCTTGCCTCCCACACTCTCTTTCAGTTTCCCCATTGTAGTGTTCTCTTCCATTTCTCGGTGTGTGTTTCCCGTTTATTAGTTTTTCTCTTTCCTTCTCTCAACTGTCACTACTTTCTTGCAGCCCCTCACACGCACTTTCTGTCCCTGCAATGTTTTCTTTCACTTCTTAGTTTGTCTTTCCTCTTTGTTTGATTTTCTCCTGCCTGCTCTCCACTTTCACTCCTTTCTTGCAGTCTCTCACACTCTCTGTCTGTCTATCTCTGCAGTGTTTTCTTCAATTTCTTGGTTTGTCTTTTCTATTCATTTGTTTTTCTCTTGCCTGCTCTCCACTTTCACCCCTTTCTTGCAGTCTCTCACACTCTCTTCCGTTCTCCCCATTGCAGTGTTTTCTTCCATTTCTCGGTGTGTCTTCCCCCTTTATTTGTTTTTTTCTCTTTCCTTCTCTCCACTTGCACTCCTTTCTTCCAGTCTCTCACACTCACTTTCTGTCCCTGCAGTGTTTTCTTCCATTTCTTGGTTTGTCTTTCCTCTTTATTTGTTGTTCTTTTGGTTGCTCCCCACTTTCTCTCCTTTCTTACAATCTATCACACTCTCTTTCGGTCTCTCCCCTTTGGTGTTTTCTTCAATTTTTTGATGTATCATTCCGCTTTATTTCTGCTCCCTCTCGCCATCATTTTCCTGTTCCTTTCATGTCTCTAGAGTCCAAGCCCCTTCTCTCATTCATGTAGTCTCCCCCATTCTCTCCAGTGTGGCATCTCGTACCCTTTCTCGCCCTTTTCATCTTGCACTCTCCATACCGAGCTACCTCTTTCACGCTCATAATGTTGTTTTCTTCTCATTGATGCAGCCTCTGCCTTTCAGATTTTTGGTGTCTCTTTTGCTCTGATGACTTTTCTCCTATGGTGCCTCCCTTCTGCTCTCTGTCTCTGATACTTTCACTTTCTGGAGTGTCTCATTTAGTCTTGCATGATATTTCTCCTTTTCTCTCTTTGCTACTGTCACCATGTCCCATCTCTGCCTCATGCCGCCTCTCCATTTCCCTTGTACTCGGTCTCTTTCATTTTATTCTTATATCTTCCATGTGGTATTCCATCTTCCTTACCTGTCTCCCTCTACTCCATTGCACTCATGAATCTCTCCCATGTGATATTTTTTCATCTCTCTGATATGCAATTTCCCCCTTTTCCCTCACCTGCCGCTGATATTGCCAGTTTGCATTGTTTTCATGCAAACTTCATTGTTCTGTCTTTCCTGTCCCTCGTGCCTCTATCCTGCACCCTCTGCTTTTCCAGCTCATGCTGTCTTTCTCCTAATCTCTTGTGTCACTCAAGCAATATCCCCTGCACTTTAGCACCTTGAAGTGTCTCCTGTTCTAGATGGAATTACCAATAAAAATCTCAGACCAAATAACCGGACAGTCTCAATGAAGATGGCAAAGCACAACTTTATTCTCAATTTAATAAAGCAGGGCCAACTGACAGACATTGGAGTGATGCTTGCACACTCACACACAAACTTGATTACACAGAGGTTTTATAGCCCAATATGGATCATCTATGATGTCATCCTACATGGCAAACTGTAAAACCTATTGAGGGGAGGGGATTGGTTAGGGGAACATAACTACTCATAGAATACATACGGGTTAGTACACCATTTGCTGTCCCTTGTCTGTAGGGCACGCCTTGAACTACCTCTAAGTATCTATAGTACTGAGTATAGCGGACACAATGGCAGCAGATTGGTCTATGCAACACTGTATAGCAGGTTACTCATAGACCCACTGTTTGGTTGGCATTCTTACCCAACCTTGGACTTTTGGCTCGTTAACAGCACGTAAGCGAAACGAAACCCAGGTACTTGAGTCACGTCAGATTACTCCCTACTTTCTCAATGAGTCGATCATCTCTCATCAGTCCGACCATGAGCCAAAGTTTCCCATTTGTTGACCTTGTAGCCTGCTCTCCGTTCTTGGATAATCAAGGGAATATAAGCACATCACTGTCTTCATCCACAGCTTAATTGATGGCCCTTGTTTTTTAGTTCGGAATCACGTGTGGAGATCCCGCTTATTTATTGCTGTTTGACTCAATTATTCTGGGTGTCATTGCTCCTCTTGGCCTCTAGATACTTGCTCACTGTATCTTGTATAGACTTTAAACATTTTTAATTCTCAATTACTTGGCTCTTGCAAATGTTTTATTCTTCTTTAATGTAAGAGACATATGTCTTACATACATGGTTTATCTGTCTGCCTCCCTTTTTGCATTGCAGCTATTCCTTAGAAATAGCATCCTTGATCCTAGGCCAACATAGAGTCCTCTTTGTTTTGCACACAACGCTATTTTCCAGCGTCTCCTGACTATGCAACCTTGGTCTGTCTCTGAGGTAGCTGGATTGAGTCTTAGCACGAGCCGGCATCCATCTGCCAATAATGGCTGTCTTAGCCACGCTATATATTCCTCTATAGCAAGCTTCTATATGTCTCATCTACTTTGTGTTACTGCATATTTACACTTACTGGTCAGCAAGAAATGTTATCTTCTTTTGCATTCATGATTACTCTTTTATTTCATACATATTTCTCTTATTGCTTTCAGTTACATTGTCACTCTTAAGTATTTTCATATCATTTCAGTGTGTCTTCACTCAGTGCTCCAGCATTTCTTTCCACTCTTTCAGTGCAAGGATATATTTGATACGGTTGCCTGAGTGCATATCATCTCTCATACACTCGATGCGGTATAGGGACAACACATGGAGACCCATATAGTGCTCTTCTACTACTGTTCTGATATAACAGCGGGGAGGGTGCGGGAGTTAGGGAAAATGCATCCACCTGCTTGTCTACACCCCTTTTCCCTCTGTACTGGATATTCCAGCCCCTTAGATGAGCAGGAATTACCTTTGAGATGGATGGGGATGCAGATCTTACTCATACACAAAATAATAGAGCCGACTGTTTTAATGTCAATTATCTAAAACAGGAAGCATAACGACCATCAACGCAAATGCTCGATCTAACACATTTAAGAAAAAACAGTGTTTTTATAAGCAAAATGTGTCATCACTGACGACCTGCGTTGCTACCAACATCATCCTTCGTGGCAAACTACAAAAACGTATAATCATGAGTGATTGGCTCTGAGTGAACATCTAAGTATGTGATCCATACTAGTCTAAAAAGGTGTAACTGTGTGATTGGTTACTTAACATCAGGTGGGCAACTAAGCCCTCCTCTACAAATGACCACTATGAACGTCACTAAATACACGACGTCCCATTAGTTCTCACACTATAGGACCCCTGACCAGCAGGTCCTCTACAATTGGTTGGCACTTTGTCCATTTTTAGTACTTTTCCACCTACGTTAGCAGCCTGCAGGCTGGCCATCCAGATGCTGGTTAGGTTGCCTTAACTTTAGCTTCCCACCAATTAGCATATCAATCCATCATCATCGCAGTGGTCTACTGTCAATTAGGCCTTTGAACTTCATCCTTGAGAGTGTTCTTAGCTCTGAGAAAATTAGGGAGTAAGCAGCACAGTCTGCCTCCATGCGTAGTTGCAACCATCTTGTTTGTCCAACTTCATGCTTCCATGTGATTAGATATCATAAAATTAAGCCTTTTTGTGTATTTATTATTTTATTTCAATAGACCTCTGGCGTCTTCCCTGTTATGTTCACTCCTTCTGGACAGGAGGTTTGTTCTTACACACGATTTGTATCCAAAGTCAGTTTACTCCAGTTTGATAAGACCTTGGCTTCTTGGGGCTCATCCAACGTCGCCTTTTGGAGCTCTGCTTCTGTAATTCAATGTCTGCTTTTTAAACTGAGACACACTGAACTGAGGCCTTTTTGCTAATGTCCAACCTGCTTTAATATGTTTTAGTGGAAACATCCATAATTCTCTCATTCCTATGTATGTATACATTGGCGCTTGTCGCAATCTACTTTACTATAAGCTTAGAGCTAGCTTCATGATTACTTTGCTACTTGCGTTTCTTCTGCATCTGTACACGTGTAAAATGATTTAATATCTTCATCTGTTTCTGTGGAATACGTTTCTACACCTTGAGCCCAAGATTTCACTTATCCTTATTACTTTCTTGATGCCTTATAGAATATCCGCATTCTCTGATCACTGCATCTTGTTATTTCATCTTTAGCTCCATATAACATATATTTTGGCAGTGGCTGGTAATACTACCATTCATCCTTGCCGTTTATTGGTTCCGCTTCTTCAGGGATCTCGTTCAGATGGCCATAATATTTCTTTGTATGTAGATATGGTTTTCTCAATGGGTACCTTGACTCCCAGATTCTCTTAGGTACTGTTCCTTTCACTGGCACGTGACTGAGTCCATATTCTGCTCTTTGTCAATTCAGCTGTTCTGTATACGCCTCATACTTTGGTTTCCGACATACAGGTAAAAGGGGCAGGTCAATTGAGGTGGGGGTACTTGGCTCCTTATCTACACCTCTATTCATTTCTTCTCCACTCCCTCTCTTGCTTTCTATCTATCTGTCCATCTATCTATCTCTCTATCTATCATGTTTCTTACGTGATCTCAACATTTCCATCTCGTGAGACTCCAATGTCTCACCCCGTCGCGGTCTGACTGCATAGCTCTCTGACTCACCCAATAATCACTTGTTTTCTGATCTGTTTTTCCAGATTACAGAGAGGAAAACCTCTACCAGGAACACTGAGCAGGTGAGCAATTTAATGGTTCGTAATTTAAAATAATAATAATTCATCATTGCGTTAAGAAAGATGATCAATTTGCTTGTAACTACATTAATCAGTTCCATTTTCCAGTTAGAGAGATGGTAAAAATGAAATGGTAGAACCGATAAACAATTAGACTACACAGTGTCTGAACTTTACTCCAGTCATTACTCCAGGAAATATTTAACTGACCGTTGTCTACATTGGGAGACAGAACATCTGCCATCCACAGCCAATAGTCGGGATCAATGTTATAGCACACATTGGCAAGGTTAACAGTTTTGGCTTATGTGTAGGAATGGAATAATCATTTCCTAGGCACTGCCATAAGGCTACTGCAGTGCCATAAGAGGGCAATGGTTGCAAAATGGTGTGAGAGCTTGGGCATATAATAGCAGTACTTATTTCTAGCAGGACTTACGTGCAAGGACAAACACATTGTTCATAAACTAAATGAATGGCTAAAGGCACACTTTGTTAAGACATGTCTATTACACCTGTATCACATTTATATCTGCAGTTATACCATTAACTCTCAGAAGACTAATTTGCAATAACACTACAGGCAATTACAGCACAAGGTTTGATGGTACAGATTGATAGAGCTAGCTAGAATAGAGCCTAGGAGGATTTGTTTTGGGTGAGGGGAAGGTAGTGTGTGGGCATGGCCACTGAGATAAGAATGTCAATAGGTAGTCAATTAGGGTTGTATGTGATCTGATCGAATTTATTCCATCAAAATATTTTTTCTTTTTGGGTAGATTGTGCCACAAAAATGCAGGGAAGACCCCCCCCCCATAAATCCCTACTCCCATGAGCCCACCACACTGTTTATTACCCTAAACCCACCCTCCACATATATTTGCAGTGTCATTGTTGAAATTGAATTGGAAGAATTCTCCCGAGCAGTAATATACCTATCCCATCAATGAGTGAGTAAATAACCAAACAGCATCTACAAGTTGTGTGTATCTCCTCACATCCCTCTTTCCTGTACTCTAATGCTAGTGTCAACTTATCAGTGGCACTTTAGTGTCACCGAATATACAAAAATGCAAAGGAACAGTTTCTTGAAATTTCTACTCTGCATCATGAACGTGTAATTTGCTAGCATCTTTGGGTGCTAATGCTTGCCTTTTTGATCCATAGTGGCATCCAGAGAAGGTTGCAAAATGGGAGCCATCAACAGCCACTTTCCCAGCACACCTCCTGTGACTGTATATTATATGTACATATACTCTGTGGGCTTCACTGCTGTATTGGCAACTTCTTCCACAGATTAACATCTTAACACCTCTTTGGTTACCCAGATAACCTCATCACAAATAATCCGACCATCCTACAGACCCTTTACAAAAACTGCCGACCCTTGAGACAAACCAAAATAATATCTCAACCACTATTCATGCCCCAAAACACCACTGGTGGACTGCATATTGCTCACCGCCAATGGAAAGTGAACATCTCCCAGGCCAAGCAACCAAACTGAAGTACAAGAACCAATTTTACTCCAAATGTTCCAGGCCATCCTTTACAAGACAATTGAAAAAGTTCTGAGCATCCTGACCGCGCAACCAATTCAGCACGTCTACTATTAATACTGCCCTCCCTCAGTCTACCCTTCCTGCCTCCCAGCCCAAACATAGATACAGCAACTCAACAACCATAATTCCAACATCTCATGTACAACTCTCTTCTCACCAAGCCTTCCAAAGAAACATCATGTGCTCATCATATACTAATCAACGATGTTGAGTGATCCAAACATACTAACTGAGCAGTACGTGGCCTTCAGCTACAGGCCATCCTTTCGACACCCACTGAACCTAACAGCAGCCCAACCTTCACCATACTGACCTTTCAGCCATCGGCTATCCAACTAGCCCCTTGTGAATATGTGCAGACTTGACAAATCCACAAACCGAGCAGAACATTCATCGCTAATACCATGTCCCGGTATCCGGTCATTGCATCGACAACCAACGCATTGACAGCCATACCATCTAAAAAAAAGCATCACAAAAAAGTATTTAATACATTGTTTTAGATGGTAAAGGGTTCAGTTTAATAAAAATGGGCTTTAAAGGTTAAAAAAGGAGGGTTGGGGTGACCCCCCCCCATAAAAAAAATAAAAATAAAATGCATTAGATGCTTTTTTAGATGCTTTTTTTAGATGGTATGGCATTAGATGCTTTGGCTGTCAATGGAATGACTATAAACCCATGTCCCCAGGAAGTGCTGACCAACATCAATAGCAGCTGACTCCGTAAACCAACCAACAAATGGTACCTCCACCCTCATCCAGTCCAATTTGTTCCAGGCCTCCCCACCCATATCTCATGAAAAACCGATGTAAACCAAAGCATACCTTGGCAAACAAACAGTGCATCAACAACTGAGCACTCCCAGCTCATTCGGCAGAGTTCTTATGGAAAACTCCAGACTCTCCAGACCAACCAGCTGAAAGGGTTACATGTAATTATAAGTAATTAAATAATAACTAATGAATGACAACTAATACAAAATAACTAATTCCAAAATAACTAATTCATTTTCTGTTGTTTTTTTTTAAATAATACTAATTTTCACTCACAGCCAAAACCACTATTCCCTCGCACAACCCCTTTTTAAATTTTTTTTTCAAAATGAGTTATTTTGGAATAAGTTATGTTTTCATTTGTTATTTTTTCATTAGTTGTTTTGGATTCGATATAATCACTGCATACCATCTGAAAGCACTGCATCCAATCAAGTCCATCTGCCAACGCCCACCTGCACTCCCCATGTGTGAACCGCTGAAAATCTTACCTGAGGCTTAGATTCCATGCCGTGTGATAGCCATAAATTCCTCATCGCTTGCCCCAAGTTCAATGACATGCTTGACTCCGGTTATGAGCAGTGGTTAATTTGTAGGGGTGTTTGCCAGGGCCATCTGAGCCCTAGCACTGATTGTCTCAGACTCAGATTGATTTTTAAGTAATGATAGCCAGAGCACCCATCAACCACAATGAGCAGGTGTAAGCTGTAGTCTAACCCCAAATGTGTCAACACTGGGGAGCAGCTGTGGGTGGTGGCAGCAATGATGAGGGAACTGGCCACCCACAGTGTCACAAACGTGCTAGAAAATATTTGGGCCCTGGCACTTATTTTCTTACAAATGAAGCGCTGGTTATGAGCAGAGCGTGGTCCGCTTCTGCATCACAAGCTGCTCAGCTTCTGCTCTGAAGCTTGCTCTGGTTTCAGGTGGCTAATGATTTCAGTTCAGGGCTCATGCGGCTTGTCATTTTTGCCATATGTGGCTGTGGTTCCAAGACACACCTTGGGCAGAGCTATACAGTAGTCTTACCTATAAGAAATGACAGATTACCAATAAGCTGAATAGAAAGGATATCTGGAAAGTCAGGCATGACTAAATGATACAAGAAATGACAGATTGCTGATATGATGAACAGAAAGGACATCTGGAAAGTCAGGCATGACTAAATGATACAAGAAATGACATATTGCCGATATGATGAACAGAAAGGACATCTGGAAAGTCAGGCATGACTAAATGATACAAGAAATGACAGATTGCCAATATGATGAACAGAAAGGACATCTGGAAAGTCATGCATAACTAAATAATACCAAGAGGAGGGATCGGAACGGCTAAAAACGCCACAACAATAAAAGTCCAACTAAAAAAAGAGGGCCTCAGGGTCACAACAAGGGATAGAGATCAAAGAAAACAAAAGAGGCAGGTTGAAGAGGAGAGGAGAGGGTAGGGCAATGCAAGCAAAACAGAACAGGAAGAATGGAAAGGCACAAGACGAAGGAGATGTAAAAAGGGGGAGGAAAGGGTGACTGATCATGTAGAAAAGAAAGGGAAAGTAAGAAATGGGGCAAATCTCATTACACCATTAGGAGAGCCAAATGATGGCATGCAAGAACATGGTCCTGCAGCATCTCTTTTTAGCATCCTTTCCACACACTACTGAAGACCCACGTCTGCTGTTACACTTCCCCCTGTAACAGGAGTGTCCTTGCAACACATTTGCGAAACAATCCTTTTGAATCCATAGCCCGTTTCAGAGGCTTAGGTGACTTGGTAGTGAGTACAATGTCTGACAAAACATGAGCCTTGCCTCTTGGTAAGCCTCTGTGTGCTTATCTGAAGGGTCAGTTGGGTTTTGGTGTCAAAGGACCATGGATTATCTGATGAGAAATGTGCAGTGTCTAACTGGAGGAGTGCAGCTTCAAGACACTCTGTGGCCTACCTCTAAGCAGCCCCTCTAGAACATTACAACATTGCACGAGACCAGATTCTCATGAGCTGGGCAACACAGGGCGCTAACATGGAGAATGCATGATCAAAGCGGTGTTCCCACCTTCTAGATGACTTACCTAGGTCACAGGCTCATGCACTCAAGGATTCTTTCAGGTATTCAGGAGGGACTTCGTATGTAGTGATTTGCTGATGGTTTCAACCTAAAAGTCGTTTTGAATTTGATATCATGTCATTAGCCCCGTTGTCAGCCTTCTTCCAGCTTTCCCCCTCTTGAACTGAGCAGTCAATACAACATTTAGGTGTTAAACATCCATGTTAAAATATTTAGACAGTCAAAACAGTTGCTTGTGCCTATTGAATCAGCAGCCAAGAGTGGCTCTGGGGCATCGAGAGATGGGCAGTGTTACTCATCAGATTCTGCTGTCAGACATTAAATAGTCAGTTGTCTAGGAATCAGCGGCCCATTCGCCATGGGTTAAAACAGTGATAGCAGCTATTTTAAGCAACAGTCTGAAGGCGAGCGTCCCCAGATAGCACGACCCTCCCCACAATGAGAGACAGTAAAGGACTCTCCCAAGATGGGAATAAGGCTAAGAAAAAGGGGGAGTGAGCTTAATCGGAGTTTATATAAGTCAAAAATAGGGCAAGCAAAGGACTCTGCAAGCTAGAGAGCGCTCTGCCTGACACTAGTAAAGACAGGTTTATATATTTACAAAACGCGTCATAAGAGCCTACACACTATAGGGGGCACATGTTCGTGGGGATTGGGTGGTGGCGACTAACTATAGGTGCAGCTGTGATGTGTTACGCCGTGGTTGGTGGACATCACTGGGTGCCATGGTGGGGCGGGCAGGTCAGCTGGGCTCATCTGGCCGATGCTGCGGTTAGCCAGGCATGGCCAGTGTCATTGATGAACGTCTTCCCTGGCTTTCTGCCCTAAGGGCGACGCACACCCCATTCATTCAATACTGCAATATTATCTTTCCCTGTAAATCCTACAATAGGTTATTCTACAGGTTAATGCAACACAGGAGGAATGCACCTAAAGTGGGGTCCTTTGGTGATACATCAATACATGGTTACCATCATCCTGTTGGCCGGGTATCATAGGTCACGGGGTTAGGCCTCAGGGCAAGGGGTGAGCTATCCAAGTTTTCATGTCTCGTTAGAAGTCATTACAAATGTGTTCCTACAGTGTTGCTATAATATTGGGCGTCCTAATTTTACAGGGGCTATTAACCTGGGGTGAGCTGGTGGGTCGTAGAGCCTAAAACAGGGCACCTCTGGCCTGCGTTTATGGCCGGGGTTTACTGCTGGGGTGTAAATAATTCAGGTGGCTGGCCGTGGCCATGTGAGCTGCGGGGAAACGTGAATGCTTGAAGCGGCTCCAGCCGAATTGGGGGAGGTGAGGCAGAGCAGCCCGGGCCTCTGCCTTTCGTCTGGCAGGCTTCAATGGGGAGGGAGGGGAAATGGCCTTGGATATGCCCACAATGGTATTCTCCTCGTGTGTTGCAGATTATATAGAAAAGGCATAAACATTCATGTAATGTACAATACTCATTGAGTTTTTTAAAAGCTTACATTTCTACATTGTTAGTGCCTTTACATGGCCATTTCAAATGCGTTACCTATACCAATGTTCCTATTGATAACTATATGTTAAGTATTTAACAACCACGACATTTTGTTACACTCTATGCATACACGATAAGCGAGGTAGTATTAAGGTTGGTGGAGCGCGCAGGAACAACTGGCCAATAAGACTGATGGCAGTGACACATGGTGAGCTTGGACATTCGAATACATTCTATGCGTTTCCTTACACAATTTACATGAGCTCCCAATGCTGTTGCACTTGTTTTCCGTTGCACTCTAGCAGCATTAATTCAGTTATGGCATAGGGCCTTGGAGTACATTCTTCTCGGAGAAACATATACCATAAAACCTGGGACACTTCTACCATTTGCGCATAGCTAAGGGGATATGGGTATTTCAACCAGGATGCCACATGAACACACATTCTGCCATCTTCATGGGGTTTACATATTTTATCAAAAGGTCATGGAGAAAAGAGTTTTATCACAGGTAGTTTGCATATTGGTATTTAGGGTCTCTACTTTTGTCGGGGGACCATTTTACAGTTCTTTTCCACCCCGGCCCTGCTGGCCTGGTTATACTGTGGACAGTGATACACTGCGGAAGGTGAATGTTAAAGTGTTTGCTTCTAGCACTAGCTCATGTCCGTCTGTTCATGGGAAAGGGCTCTCAGCGGATCTGCCAGGGAGCTAAGGCCACAGGGACAAGCAAGGACTCTCTAAAGGTGGGGGCTGTGCTGCAGCGCACAAGGGCTCATGTCGTTCTGGTGTAAAAAATGGTTTCCAGGGCCTACATTAATATAGCATGTTTGGTCAATGTGTCAGCCAGTGGTCCACCCGCCACCTGGGCCCTGGTAGCAGGGGGGCCCCCGATGAGCCAGAGACTCCACAAGGTGGAGTTGCAGGGGAGGGGGGTCTCTTGGACCTATCCTCCCATACATTTCCCCCCTTTTGTTACTTAAGTAACGAATACTGTAACTGCCCCAACTTCTGGCATTCCTTTTCTTCAGCTACTGCCTCGTCCCACGCAGGGGTGCCTTTTATGGGCATCCATGCCCTACATACCCCTCGCAGGCTTTCCCCCTTCTAGCATACTCGTCTGGTGTACAGGTCATATATATGCAATCCCCGCCCCCTTCCAAATCCACCCACACCTCCTTATACCACTCAAATCCATGGGGCTCTATAATTGTAGTGTGCCATAGCCTGTCTACTACATCCCCACTGTGGTATATGGGCACCATCTGGAATTGTGGTATGTTTTCCTCTCCTGTTTGCACCTCCACCTCCTGCATATTTTGTATTGCACAACGAGTGTTGCCCATTGTCACCATCATCATTGTACCATTTGGTACTGCGTTTGCACAACATCGAAGATCCACCTGGCACATACAAAAAATAAAACGGAACAACACCAACCACAGTGGGCATCAGCAATTTGACAGTCATTCCCAACCATGACGGGACACAGGAGAAGAGGTTGTCGAACCATGTGCTTGCTTCGGCCCCACCTTCCGTTTTCATCCTCTATCCTAGGTTATGTACTGCTTCGATCACGTGGGATAAGGTACCATTATTTGCATCTTCAGAAGGTACGAAAGTGCGGCAGGCACTTCCAATTTTTCGGCAAACACCTCCGTCCATCGCTGTTAATAGGTCTAAGACATACCTATTTTGCATGGTCATTAGCCGCAGTGCTCTCAGCTCCACTTTTATTACGTTAAACCCTTCTTCAGTGTCATTTGCCAACTGGATCAGCTCCCAGCGTGTGATTTGGAGCCATTTTGCATTTGCCCGTGCCTGGATACTGGGGATGAGTGAGGCGAAGAAAGTTTCTGCAGAGCTGAACAATCGATATTTGTCTGGGATCTGTGCCAGTAGTTCTCAGGATGCTTTTGAAATGTAGTGCGACGAGCGTCTGTTCCGAGATGGCATCTCCCCCTTATTGCCGGAAGACAGGACATATAGTTGTGGCTCTGCAGTTGGTTGGGCATCATTCTCCCGAGGAGTCTCTCGCATTTTCTTGCTCCCACCAATGTGGCTCTCTGGTATCACCATTAGTGCAGAATGTAGTGTGGCCAGTGAGCAGATGCCGCCCCATGATTGTGGGAGGTGCAGGTATGCCTGGCTGCCACATACCCAGTAAGTGTCCATGAGTGCCGCTGTCCCTTTTCTCATATCCGGGATTGTGAGGGTCTTGTTGCAGTTTTTGTTTACCCCCATGATAATTTTCCCCTCTCCCTGGAAACGCAGTTCATAGTTTATTTCTTTCTGTAGTTTGAATGGCTTTTCAATGGCAGTCACCCAGGTCAATTTTGAGATTTGCTCCTTCCATACTGGTGTACATGTTTTTTCTATCCACTGCAGTTTCTCTGGTGACACACCTCGCAGCGCCTCAGCTTTGCACGTTATCTCTTCATCTTTCCACTTATTTTACGAGAATAATGTCCCTTTTATTATAAAAAATGGTTCTTCCAACCATATTACTCCTTCCGGTTTCGGGTAACAGGTCTTCTCATTCTGCAGCATTTTAAAAGTTACCTCGTGTGCCTGGAAGGTGTTCTTAATTCTGCACAACGTGAGATGAAGCAGACATTGGGCATTTACAATAGGCAGCTCTTTTGGTAGCAATACTTTGGGTGTACCTGAAGCATGGGGAATAAGGGAGCAGACATAGCAACTCTCATGTGTTGCTTGTTTTGCAGTTGCACTCATGTCTGCATACCATTTATTTGTCTGGTGGGGGTTTTGTGGGTCTTCCCTCTTGTCCAGTCCCAACCCGTAATACTGATTTTATTTTCTACTTCCCACCTCCCTTTTTCTCCTATTATTTCTAAGATATCTCCCGGCTTCACGGGCGAGGAGCAGTCTAGACCCCCCTATCTTCCCTCCACCACTCTTTTCCCATTCATCATATAATGCTGCATATTTCATTGCCATTTCTTCATTCTCTTTCTTTATTCTAACAGGTAGTGTGTTCTCTGTTGTGGGGGTGGTTACATGTGTGGGCACGGTGGTGGGGGTGTTGTACAGCCATGATATAACAGAAGGGTTGCAATCATTTAAACTGTGGACATTGTAATCGGAGACATTATCCTGCATTTTAACCTGCATTCTTTCATTTGGTGAAGTAGCTGCATTGGGCGGTTTCGTGTTATATCCCCATACAAGTTTAGATCCGTCCCACACCAAAAAATCACCTTCTTTAGTATCCGCAGTTGTAGTTTGATTTGTTACATTATTCCCGTTATTCCCTCACCCGTCGTTCGTCTCGAAAGAGATGAACGCTATAAACCAATAGGTAGCCAAGCCAAACAGTATTGTAAAAAATAATGTAATGCATACAGACAATCCACACTCCTACGAATATCTACACCTTTCAGCTAAATCATCTCTACATCTAATCAATCTATTCGTTGCAGGCTGCCCTTTTGTTGCCATGGTAGTTCCTGTTTAAAATATAAACGTGCATTAAGTACATGCATGTAAACATTTTTGTTGGTACTGTGTGTACCAGGAAGTCATAGAAAGGGATATTGTTGGGGGGGGAGAGGGGTGCACAGAGAAGGGAACAGAAAATACATATATTTGACACTGTTATTTTCTAAATAATAAAGTCTTTTTTTTTTCGATCATTAATTTTTCTCTCTTGTCTCAATCATTAACCTGTAATGAAATTATTTTGTTAACTTCTCAATTCACCAGTTACACTCCTCCATTCATCTGTTCATTTTTACTCATCATTTCCATTATTTTTGTTTGCTGTTGTCTGTGCCTCCCCATCCACTTCTTCCCGCACACTATTATATGCCTTCCGCACATCTGTCAAATGTATCCAGTACCTGGGTCCCTTCAACTTTACAGCTGTGGGTGTACAAAACACTACTTCGTATGGCCCATGGAACCTTGGGGCATTCCACTGGCGCACAAAGCTCCGGACATAAATGACCTCTCCTGGCATTAATTGTACTTGTATGTCGGGTTCCACAAAGTAAATGGTGGTGAGAGCTGCCTCGAAATTGCACAGGCTGCCCTAGTTAGCTTCTTCAGGTAATCTGTGAATTCATCTCCTAATATTGTGGCGCTTCTGTGTGCATCTGAGTGTTGGCGCAGTGGGGAATGTGCTGTGTGCATCCGTCTTCCCGTCACAATTTTGTGCGGGGACAGTTGATGATCCTTGCTCGGCTGATTCCTCAGCTCAAACAGTGCAAGGGGTAGGCAGTAGATCCAGTTTTTCTTTAATGAGAAACACAATATAGACAATCTTCCTTTTAACAGGCCGTTCATTTTCTCAACAACGCTGTTACTTTGGGGATGATAAATCGAGCAGGGTTTATGCTTTATTCCCAATAATGCAGTCACTTCCTTGAAGAGTTTGTTCACAAAATGAGTGCCTTTGTCTGAGCGAATTACGTCACAAATTCCCCATTGTGGGAACACTTCCCTCACTAGGAACTTTGCAGCGCTCTTAGCATCAGGGCGCGCACATGGACCCGCTTCCACCCACCTGGAGAATGGACATACAACCACTATCATGTAGCGTGCCCCATTACACCTCTCTCCCATGTCTGCATAATCAATATGCAGTTCTCTCAAGGGCCCTGTTGGTTTTGGAATTGTCCCCCTGAGTGTCCGTAGGGTCATCTCGGAGTTATATATTTGGCAAGTCGTGCACTCCATTGTCAACCTGTAAATGTGCTCCTGGAGACATGGCACGAACCAATCTTCCTGTATCTCTGTCGCAATGTGTTGTTTAGCATTGTGCGCTGGAAAGTGTAATTGCTGGAATGCTATTTCTAACAGTTTGATGGGCATCACTACTTTTCCTGAGTTATTTTGGCGCCACAATAAATCTGTTGCCGATTGGCTGCAAACCCTCCTTTCCCACAACACTTTTTCTTCACTACTTGCACCTTCCTGCAGCTCTAGTATTTGCGATATGGGCATGGCATTGTATCCTTCTGGAAGTTCTTCGTTCGTCTGGTGCTGCAATAGGTACTCACCTGCTCCATGTCTTTCAAAATACGAAGCCTCCTTGGCAGCAGCATCTGCTGCCGCGTTCCCCAAAGACACAACGTCTGTGTTGGACGTATGTGCTTGGCATTTCACTATTGCTACCATTGTTGGGCCTTTTAGGGCTTCAATCAATTCCTTCAACAGTTCGGCATGCTGTAGTGGGGTCCCATCCGCCCTTCGAAACCCTCTCCGCCCCCACCGGGCTAGACCTCCGTGTACGGTGGTCGTCATGGAAGCTGAATCTGTGTTTATCATCACTGCATATCCCTTAGCTGCATGTAATGCTTCTATTAGGGCGATAAGTTCTGCTTCTTGGGCTGAGAAATGGGATGGAAGGCGGTATTGTACTAACACTTCATAGTCACCTTCTTCTAGTCTCACTAATGCTAGTCCCACATGTTTCTCTCCTGTGTCCATGTCAATTGACGCTGACCCATCTACAAAGTAAACCTCTCCCTTGTTCAGGGCATTTTCACACACCACCGTGCCCTCCCCTGTTTCTCCTGTGTACGTTGCACAATTGTGTTCTTGCATGTCCTCTAGTGAGCACGGTTCTGTGATGAACGTTGCTGGGTTTACTGTCCTGCACCTCACTACGTGAATGTTGGCGCTGGACAATACTATCTCATAAGCAGTTGCTCGCTGTGTAATCAGTGTACTTTTTGATCTTTTTAGTATTGCAAACAATGAGTGTTCCACGGACAACGTGAAAGGGCACCCCATTACTATTGTGGCACTTTTCTTAATGGCGAATGCGGCGGCAGCGAGAGACTGCTCACACGCGAAGTGGCCTTGCATTACTGCATCTAATGTGCCGCTATAGTAGGCCAATGGTTTGTGTCCTAGGGAAGTCTTTTGTGTCAGCACAGCTGTCATAAGAGTCCCCTTGCAATGTGAGAACAGGTAAAATTTGCGCTGATAATCAGGTTTGGCGAGTACTGGAGCACTCGAAATTATCTCTTTTAGTGATACAAACGAGTCACTCATTTCTTTTGACCACTCAATTTTCCTGTTCTCTTGCTGGGCCTCTTTGAGCACTTGCAGCAAAGGTCTGGTGTAGGCTGCATAATCTAGTATCCATGCTCTGCAATAGTTACACATTCCTAGGACTTTGTGCATCTCCTTCACTGTGGTTGGTTCTCTCACTGACCTGATTGCTTCCACTCTGTCAGGTATTATCCTTTTCCCATCCTTTGATATCAGCTGCCCCAGGTACAGCACTTCGGATTGACAGTATTGTAGTTTCCCTTTGTCCACTTTGTACCCTTTATGGGCCAGCAGTGTTAACAGGGTAACCGAGTCTCTTCTGCACATCTCCTCATTCTGTGCGCAGATGACCAAATCGTCTACGTACTGAATGATCGTGCTTTCAACTGTTAAATTACCCAGGTCTTTGTGTAGTATGTGGTTGAATATGCTGGGACTCTCACAGTACCCCTGTGGTAGCCTGCAATGCTCGTATCACTTCCCCCCTAGTGTGAATGCTGTCAAGTATCTGCTTTCTTCTGCCAAGGGGATGGAGAAAAATGCATTTTTCAAATCAACCACTGTGAAATGTGATGCCGTCTTCGGGTTACTGCACAGTATGGATACAGGGTTCGGGACCAAAGGAAATTCTTTTTGTATGACGTCATTTAGGGGGCGTACATCTTGGATCATTCTCCAAGCCCCTCCCTTTGTTTATTTGATCGGATAGATACAAGTGTTACATGGGGAGTTTGAGGGCACTATTATTCCCTGTGCTAGCAATACACTTACTGTCTCTTTTATCCCTTCCTCAGCGTCGCGGGACAATGGGTATTGCTTCACTCGGGGCACAATTGCCCCTGGTTTGAGTTTTATTACTACTGGTGTTACTCCATGCAACAAGCCTACATCATGGGGGCCTGTTGTCCACAAATTGTTTGGCACCAGTCTCATGTCATCATCAAAAAATGGCGGCGGTGCTCCCACCACTGCCATCAACTGGACGGGCACTTGTCTTGTTTGAATTAAAATGTCACATGGTATTGCTATTTCCATTATTATTTCGCCATCACTCTCTGAATCAGAAAAGAGATCCTCATCAGACAAGTCACGTAGGACGTTATCAGCATTGATGCACAGTACAGTGCGCCATTCACACCCATCTATGTCCATCCCAATGACCACAATCCTTTTAGCTGATACTTGCACAGCATGCAGGTCTAAGGATACCACTGAACCTGGTGCTATGTCTGGGCGTACTATTGGGCGGAAGATGAATTCTGCTGGTACCCTCCACTCTGACTTTTTTAGCTCGGGTACTACTTGGGCCAGTGTTTTTAATCCTTCAATAAACATTGTTTCGTCCACTGGCATGCCGCGTATTTCTGGTGCTGTTGCTCGGGCATGTACTACTAGCATTACACGCAATGGGCATATTCCTGGGGTTGAGCACACTATCCCTCTTTCTGTGAACGATATTGTCATATTAAGCTTGCTGAGAAGGTCCCTTCCAAGCAGGTTTATTGGTGATTGTTCATAATAAAGTAAGGGTGTCTTTACCGTTTTACCCCACACTGTCACATCCAAATATTCTGTGTAAGGAACTTCAATTACAGCCCCAGAGAACCCCTGCGTCTCTAACTTCCGGTTAGATAGTGGAAACCGGCCTACACGGATACATGATTTCTCGGCTCCCGAATCCACCATAAATATGAACTGCTTGTCTCCTATCTGCGCCCCTACCAATGGTTCCTCCACTGCACTGTAGGTGGTAGATAGAACAGGACACGCAAGTGTTCTCTGTGGGATGTCCTATGCTGGTTGTCTCATTGCCCCCCCTGGCTGAAGACATTTCCTGAAACTACTGACACACCACTACAGGGGGCTGGGGCTGGTGCTCCATTGGCACTCGTTGCGAAAGGGTTGCCTGGGGTGTATTGCATATTGTTGTTGTTTTGTGGGTGATTCTGTGTTCTATAATGTTGTGCTTGTCTTTGCTCTGCATACCCCTGTTCTTGTTCCCTTTGTTGTCGTCCCATTGGAAGACAGTATGGGCTTCCCAGGTGGGGGTTACCATATTGTTCCATCTCTTGAAATCCGTTGTTTGGTCTGTTCATGCACTCTCGAGAAAAGTGTCCCCACCTCCCGCAGTTCAAACAACTTCCCTGCGCACCTCTGGGACCTTGCCATCCATTCCCTCCGTTTCCCCTGTACCCTTGTCCACCCCCTCTGCAACCCCTGTACCCACCTCGTCCCCCTTGAGGGGCCCAATCTTGCCACTGCGGAGCTCCATTCTGCTCCTGCTCGTTCCACTGTGGTTGCCCTGCTCCTGCCCAATTTGTTGCCATCCTCCCCTGTATTGCTACCAGCCCCTCCTCCTCCTCTTCTCCCTCCCTGCTGTGTGGGAGCGCGGCTACTGCTGCAGCGACCTTCACCAGTTTTGTTTGTACTAACTTTGCCTCGTCTGCCAATCTTTTTTTCGCTATTTCCTTTTCCCTCTCCTTTATCCTTTTACAGTGGTGAACTATTATGCTCTGTATTTCGGGCCACCCTTTCGCTTCAATACCTGCAATTTTGTCAAGTGCTTTTTGTACCTCTTTAGGGAGCCCTCTCTTTATTATGAAGTAAAATAATGAGGTTGACTGACAACAGGGCGTGCCCGTTTCCGCTCTCCATATCTCCTGGACCCGTAAAATGTAATCCATAGCATCTTCTCCATCATTCATCGTACATTGCATGACTGACTGCAAATCTGGGGTGTCTGGAAATGTTTCTCTTAATGCGTCCCACACCCTTGCACGTACTGTGTTAAAAGAGCAACCATCATGGCGATCGCAGTCTAACGTTACCCCTGGGAAGCCAGCCTTTACCCATACTCTATCAGCTTGATCCCCAACTGCCGATACTAGCAGACTTTTCACATCACCTATCGCTAGTGGTACCCCGGCTGTGTGCTTCTCAAATGCATATATCCACTTGCTTGCCCCTCCAGATAGCGGTGGTAATAGCTTTAACAAATTGGCCTTGTCCATCTGAGCCCAGGGTATGTAATTCGGCCTCCCTCCTCCCCTGTGTATTAGTGGGAGTTGTAACTTTCCCTTTGTTGCCTTGCCTTTACTCACCTTCATTCCTTTCTTTCCTAGTGGAGCCATTTTCCCCAACCTATTCCTTAGTCGTCCTGTCCATTCTTCTTCCATTGTTCTTCCCAAACATGCACCATCCATCCCCTCATTTCCTCCTCCCATCGCCATACTTAATCTTGCACCTTCCTCTGAGTCCTCTTCTATATCGCACCATAGTTCCTCTCTACCTCCTGTGGCCATTATTTCATCGTCAGTATGCTCCTCCCTTTCCTCTGGTTCAATTATTCAAGTTGGTTCTTCTTGTATTCTGAACAGTATCTCCCCCTTCTTCCACCCTTCCTCAATTGTTTTATCATGACCCTGTGTTCTTGTTGTCAGCTCTGACCGAGTAGCGTTAGCCCCACTCTGTTCACATATGCTTTTTATCCTCGAGAGCTCATCTTTTGCTAAGGAGAGCCTAGACTCTAAGTCTTCTGTTAGTTTTTCTATATTTACTGCGGGTGTACTTACCTGGTCGCGCTGCCTATGGCTCTCGTACGGTGGGGGTGCAGTCGGCCCTTGAGTCGTAGTGACTGTTATTGGGGGCACATATGTGGGGTCACTGTATCCCTCTGCGGGCGCTGGTTTATTTAATATTGGGTACAATCTAGTTACCTCTACTGGTGGTCCCCCTTCTTGCAACACCTTGTCGTCTTCAGGTATCAGCAATGGATTATCAGTGGTAGATGGCAAATCAGTTCCTAGCTCTCTTTTTTTGGGAGGGGGCACTTCTTCAAACATGCTCCATAGATCTAATATTTCTCTCCTATTATGTAACTGCTTCCCCTTGTATTTTATACAAATGCATGTTGCTACCATATCCAGGACACTCTTGTCAAACGATCCTCCTTCTGGCCATATTTGGGGTAACCCTTCCCCCTTTAGCTCTGTAATCCACTGATCGTGATATTTCTTAATACGTTCAGCATACCCAGGTAGATTCTTACAAATATGGGCCAGGGGTGCTTCCGCCCCCATGGTGTGTAGCTGCCCTATATATCACTAGATATATGTATATATATATATGTATATATATATATATAAACGTGTAAAGACCTGTGTGTTTCCACCACCTGGGCAATATGGGAGTGGGTGTGCACAGCTTATACTATGTATAGTTTAGGGGGCACATACAAGAGCAACCCACCTTTTTGTACACTACCAATATCTTCAGCACACTTATTCAAAAAATAGTCAGTTTACTGCATTGGGCTTGTCCCCTTAAAATATCTTCTGGTCACACTTACCATGACCACACCATAATTATGCACATTTTACCATTTTTCCATATTCATCTTAACAAAATATGTCCTAACACACATGATGCATATACATCGATAAGCAACACTCTATTCACAGTTCAACTCGCAATCTTTTTTCCTCCCTCCCTAGTTGTCTCCTTCTTTTTGGTTTGATCTGAAGTATCCCTTTTCCTAAAAAACTTTTTTTTTTTCTTTTTCAGTATTGACCCTGTTTTCCCTATAAACCCAGAGCGAAAGAAGAAAAATAGCAGTTACTAATGTATTCACTGCGTCTCCCTTTTTTACCAGACACCTTTATTTTAATCTTCACTTCTTCATATTATTCCCAGTACTAGTCAAGATAGCACTATGCGGCACCGCCTTCTACCACCTTGCAGAGCTAGGTTCCCATCTCTTTATCTCTTTTCACCTCTTGATCCTAATGGCCATATGCAAAGAAAAAGTAAAGAAAGTCTAGAGTAGTTTTTAGTAGTCCCAAAGTGTCCCTTTTTAAATGACCTCGTTCTTTATACTGTTATCCTCCCCTGCTCCCTTTATGGTCGCTCACACTTAATACTCACGTGCCCGTCTTGAACCGAGAGTCTCCGACTGGGCCCGTCCAGGCAGCGCTGCCGCACGCTCAACGGACAGTCCCAGCTCCGGCGAGCGGTACTCAAAGGGGATTTTTCAACCGGGATCCGGTACCCTCTCTCTGTTGAGTGCGCACTTCTAAGCGTACCGGTCGCCGTTGGCGGGCAACTTACCGGAGCCGGCGCACTGTGCGTATCCCTTTTCGACCGGAGATTTTCGTGCCAAAGGGGACGGTAGGGATATATTAAGAAAAATAATCACGCTGTCGGGGTCACCACTGAAGGCGAGCGTCCCCAGATAGCACGACCCTCCCCACAATGAGAGGCAGTAATGGACTCTCCCAAGATGGGAATAAGGCTAAGACAAAGTGCGGGTGATCTTAATGGGAGTTTATATAAGTCAAAAATAGGGCATGCAAAGGACTCTGCAAGCTCCGAGAGGGCTCTGTTTGACACTAGCAAAGACAGGCGTATATATTTACAAAACGCGTCATAAGAGCCTACACACTATAGGGGGGCACATGTTCGTGGCGATTGGGTTGTGGCGACTAACTATAGGTGCAGCTGTGATGTGTTACGCCGTGGTTGGTGGACGTCACTGGGTGCCAACGTGGGGCGGGCAGGTCTGCTGGGCTCATCCGGGCGGTGCTGCGGTGCCAGGCTTGGCCAGTGTCATTGATGAACGTCTTCCCTGGCTTTCTGCCCTAAGGGCGACGCACACCCCATTCATTCAATACTGCAATATTATCTTTCCCGTAAATCCTACAATAGGTTATTCTACAGGTTAATGCAACACAGGAGGAATGCACCTAGAGAGGGGTCCTTTGGAGATACATCAATACATGGTTACCATCATCCTGCTGGCCGGGTATCATAGGTCACGAGGTTGGGTCTCAGGGCAAGGGGTGAGCTGTCCAAGTTTTCATGTCTCGTTAGAAGTCATTATGAATGTGTTCCTACAGTGTTGCTATAATATTGGGTGTCCTAAATTTGCAGGGGCCATTAACCTGGGATGATCTTGTGGGCGTGGAGCCTAAGACAGGGCACCTCTGGCCTGCGTTTATGGCCGGGGTTTACTGCTGGGTTGTAAATAATTCAGGTGGCTGGCCGTGGCCATGTGAGCTGCGGGGGAAAGTGAATGCTTGAAGCGGCTCCAGCCGAATTGGGGGAGGTGAGGCAGAGCAGCCCGGGCCTTTGCCTTTCGTCTGGCAGGCTTCAATGGGGAGGGAGGGGAAATGGCCTTGGATATGCCCACAATGGTATTCTCCTCGTGTGTTGCAGATTATATAGAAAAGGCATAAACATTCATAAATTTTACAATACTCTTTGAGTTTTTTAAAAGCTTACATTTCTACATTGTTATTGCCTTTACATGGCCATTTCAAATGCGTTACCTATACCAATGTTGCTATTGATAACTATATGTTAAGTATTTAACAACCACGACATTTTGTTACATTCTATGCATACACGATAAGAGAGGTAGTATTAAGGTTGGTGGAGCGTGCAGGAACAACTGGCCAATAAGACTGATGGCAGTGACACATGGTGAGCTTGGACATTCGAATACATTCTATGCGTTTCCTTACACAATTTGCATGAGCTCCCAATGCTGTTGCACTTGTTTTCCGTTGCACTCTAGCAGCATTAGTTCAGTTATGGCATAGGGCCTTGGAGTACATTCTTCTCGGAGAAACATATAACATAAAACATGGGACACTTCTACCATTTGCGCATAGCTAAGGGGATATGGGTATTTCAACCAGGATGCCACATGAACACACATTCTGCCATCTTCATGGGGTTTACATATTTTATCAAAAGGTCATGGAGAAAAGAGTTTTATCACAGGTAGTTTGCATATTGGTATTTAGGGTCTCTACTTTTGTCGGGGGACCATTTTACAGTTCTTTTCCACCCCGGCCCTGCTGGCCGGGTCATACTGTGGACAGTGATACACTGCGGAAGGTGAATGTTACAGTGTTTGTGTCTAGCACTAGCTCATGTCTGTCTGTTCGTGGGAACAGGCTTTCAGCGGATCTGCCAGGGAGCTAAGGCCACAGGGACAAGCAAGGACTCTCTAAAGGTGGGGTCCATGCTGCAGCACACAAGGGCTCAAGTCGTTCTGGTGTAAAAAATGGTTTCCAGGGCCTACATTAATACAGTATGTTTGGTCAATGTGTCAGCCAGTGGTTCATCCGCCACCTGGGCCCTGGTGGCAGGGGGGCCCCCGACGAGCCAGAGACTCCACAAGGGGGGCTGCACGGGAGGGTGGTCTCTTGGAACTATCCTCCCATACAAGTCCCGTGGACAAACATTGCTAAGCACCCGCATGGATGTCAGAGGACACCTTTAGAAGATACACTGGCTCTTAATTTAAAGTCAAGAGTGTACAGAGTCAACCAAAAATCCCTGAAGAATCTGTTTGGTTGATATGAAAGACTAGCTACCCGTCTCCCAGGTACCTAATCTGATGACAAGCATCCACATTTCTAGAGGATTCCCCAAACAGCCTACATATCTGTCTCCACACTTCCTCCTGGCTACCTCACAATTGTCAGACTAAAAGGCAGGGCTGGGAGCACCGGCCATGTCATAATTTTTAAATGATCTCTGCAGATTACTTGTATTAATATTTTTGAAGTTCTAGGTTCTGCATTTTGAGTAATTAAATGTGTTATCTGTTCTAATGCTATAAGTTAGAGAATTGTTATCAGACTCCACGGTCAGCTGGCATCTTCCTAAGTGGCATTCCTTGTGTACTATCTATGTTTTAATGTCAGGCCATATATTGTTGTTCAGTGACTTAAGTTTTTGACTCAATATTTCTTCTGATCATAAATCTTAGAACCATTCGTTTTTTTTTATAAACTGGCATTGGCCTTACCTTTACGCTTCCTGCCAACACACAAGGCTACTGTGTTGATGAAGTACTTGTGCTTGCCCTCCCCATTTATAATATGAGAGTAAGTGCAAACATTAACTTTTGAAACAGAAAATCCTACTTTCACCTGACCTTATACGTCTTCCATATACATCTTTAGAGGATCTTCTTGACCAGGCCTTTGTAAAGTCCTTTCGAGGGACCTTTACTAATGATGCAAGACTTGTTTGTGTAACACGGTATGGGTCTCCAACTCTTTGTCAACCTTTACGTAATCCCACAGAATATGTGTTATGGCCGGGCGCAAGGTCTTTGATACCCAAGAAAGGATTTCAATAACGACAGCTGCCATCAGTCCCACCAAGCTCTCTTTTGATGGCAAGGTTGCAAGGCATGTTTTCACTTCCAAAATCACAGAGGCCTCTAATTCTCCGAAATGTGTGTTTAATGCCATTAGCAGACTGCGATTGTTGGATCACTCAACGTCTCATAACAGGTCTGCCAATTGTTTAAAGATATACTTGAGACAATATTTGCATGGTTCCCCAATCCTCATGCAACTCGGGGCACAACTGAATCTTTCCACTGGGCCCTTAGTGGGATTTTCCCCCTTGGATCCATTGGTCGAGTCAGTTTCCCACGTTAGAAGATTTTGTGCCTGCCAATAAAATAGGAGTACCAATGCCTAGTACTTATTGCGGCTGAGTGTTGACCTCTTTGTAATTGGTTATTTATAACACGCTTAATACCCAGAGGTTTCTAAGCGCATACTCAGGGATCGAACCGAACCTAGGTTGCTCTGTGTCGTCTTGCTTCCAAGGCGAGCGTGTTGCCCCTGAGCTATGCTCCCGAGACACGCAGATTTATGAACATCTCTTTCCTTCAAGAGATTGGCACATATAACGCTGACATGCTACATTGCCATTCCTCTGTTGAATAAGTCAACTTTGAGACCAATTTACTTGGGTAATTGTCAGCCTAATATTGACATTTCATAAGGTTATTGGGAGAAAATGGAAGAGGTCATCGATGAGCATCTTAAAGCTCACCTAGAAGGCTTCTTCTCCCTCCTCTCCTGTGGAGTTTTACCACTAGTAAGGAAGTGAACTAGCCCTTTTCTGACAATATGCTGTACATCACTTGCTCTGGATTCTTATCACTGCTGATTTTACCTGACCTCTCTGTGACCTTCGACGCTGTGGATCATGGTGTTCGCCTTATTTGTTTGTCTGACAGGCAAAAAAGAACAAAGCTGTCCACCTGATTGTTTCACCGGTAAACGTTTGGTGTGTATTTCCACCGAATATTTTTCACCAATGTACCCACTACATTTCAGCATCAGTGGCATCATTTCATATGGGTATTGAAAGAGAGATCACTCATCTTTCACATCATTGACATCACACTGAGTGTCTGCACATGAACTCTGAACCTGACTATAAGCCATTGGTCATAGTTCCATGAGGCTCACAGCTTATTATTAAACATTGGTAGGAACCATCAATGGATGAAGGTCCAGCTACTTCCAAGAGATCAATAATGAGAGTGGTTCTATCACAGGAGTTTGAAGGGATGCCTGTAGGGGCTGCATGTAGCAACAAAGAAGTAGGAGGTGCATTCCATAGCTAACCCAAAAATCGAGGTGTATGATGCAGTGTTGATCTAGGCAGGAATTTGCAGTAAGATCTTTTACAAAATCTTGATGTTTTTAATTACAATTTTTGGTCCACATTTTGCCATTTGTGGGGGCTGCAGTAAAGGCTGAAGAGGGGGAATCTTTACCTAACTATCAATTCTCCAGGACGATGCCAGTGGCAGCAAGGCACTCTACTTCTGTCCCTCCCCTGCAGCGTTTTCTTCAATTTCTTGGTGTGTCTTTCCTCTTTATTTGTTTTTCTCTTGCCTGCTCTCCACTTTCACTCCTTCTTGCAGTCTCTCACACTCTCCTTCTGTCTCTCCCTTTTGGTGTTTTCTTCCTTTTTTTTGGGTTATCTTTCCCCTTTATTTGTGCTCACTCTCCCCATTGCTTTCGTGTTCTTTTCATGTCTCTACAGTCCAGGTCCCTTCTGTCATTCATGCAGTCCCCCATTCTCTCCACTGTGACATCTCTGTAGGGCTTCCACCGTTACAGAATACCCTCCAGTACTCATTATGCGTCCCGCCAGGTGTTTTAGACTACAACATCTAAGACTCAGGAGGACAGAACATATGACTTCAACACTAAGATCACTACGCTGGTTACCAGTCAAGAAAATAATTTTTATTTGATAACACTTTGCATTGTTCACAGAGCCATTCATGGCGAAACAGCAGAATTCCTGAAAGGAAATCATCTCCATTTACAGACAAAGAAGGACCCTGAGGTCTAGCAATGCCATTTGTCTTCAACCCAAACAATATTTGAAAATGAAATTTGGAGGATCAACCTTTTAGAACCTATCAGCAAAACTCTGGATCTCTCTTCCTGACCTTCAAGAAAGCACTAAAAACCTGGACCTTTGACCTGCCACCTTACCCCACCCAAAGCTTAGCCCTTAGTGAAAGAAAAACATTCAGTTCTAATGCAGAGAGGTACAGCACGAAGCACCAGTTTCGTGTCTCAGGCCTTCATGGTTGCGCAATCGAAGCGACCTGTCACAGCAGTGAAAGAGAAAACTGCACAGCTCAATGAACAACCGATGTGTTGCTATTTCAATCCTAGGCCACAAGTATCCCCCCTTCCCATTAAACCTACTAAAACTCTCCATACACCTACAAACACATCACACACTAAGGAACTTTGTAAACCGTGCACTGTGAACACAACACCCACACGGACTCCAAACCCCAAAAAACGAGGATGTCCACTTTTCCCAATCGCAACACAGTCGCTGCACCCTCACCACGGTCAAAGAAAAACCTACATATTGTGGCCACTTTTTCCAAACTGAAACTACCAACACAAACGCAAAGCACATGCTTGCTTTCCCTCTGCTCTCACTAACAAACCCACCCACATTCTACTCTTATTTTTCAGATCTGCCAAAGCATCTGGAGACCATGCAAATGTCAGCCGTGCACGGTATAAATCCCATTTACATGAACATTAGCAACTCCCATCAGCCCAAGACAACATAGTCAGTTGTGAAGGATCAGGGGAGTTGTAGTTCAATGCATCTCGGGGCCCAATAATGAGTAACTAACCATGCTGCAGATTTTAAAAATCTGACATTGTGTGGGTGATCTCACTGGCACAATTGTTGAGAAGCTTCTATTGGCTCCCAGGAAAGGCTAGGCCCACCTTTTAGATGCTGTGCCGGTGTGCATGTGCATACACAGGCCCTCATTCCAAGTTGGGCGCAAAGGGATACCGGGCACCATTAAGGACATCGGTGCTGGTAATCCCTTTGCGCCCTATTCAGAGGTCCCTTAGCGGGTCCCTTTCTTAACGCCTGGTTTTACCAGGCATTATGGACAGGGCCCGTTAAGGGACTTCAGAGCTAATAACGGTACTGCAACTTGTGGTACCGTTATTAGCGCCTTCCCGTTGAGCCCTCTGGGGGCTGAAATGGGAATGGGGAATGGCTTTTTCAATGGGGACTTAACGGTCCCGCAAAGGTCGGAATAGACCGGTAAGTCCCCATTGAACCAGGGCGGACTCGCTACCGGTATTGGAGGTAGTCATGGCGCAAATAGCACCATGATTACCTCCAAACTTGGAATGAGGGCCACAGTGTTGCATTTGGAGTAACTATGAGACGGTTCGCACGCTGAAACACTTGTGTATGAGCGCGATACAAATAAAATATCATATCATATCATGTAAAATGTACTAGGAAATGTTTGCCCTCCAGTGATCTCATCCTTTCGGTATATCACCAGCTATCCTTGTGAGAAGATTTTGCAGAATGCCGTCCCACTGTCTCCAGTTCCTTTCGGGAGGGCTCTGACTAACCTTCCTCTTATTAACATGTTTCTGACAATATTTCTCTGAGGTTATATGCCTGTTCCATTGGCTCTGACTTCATTAGGGCATTGAGGTTGCAGCCAGTGCTACACAAGCCAATTTAACATAATCCCAAACAGCTCTGGAGAAGGTCAAGTTAATTCATGATAACAGCTGTTCACCAGTGATGTAATTGTGGAATTCACACATGAGCCAGATGTCTGCTTGTCAAGGCCGATGTATATATGTATCCTGTTTGTCATCCTTGAAAGACTATAATATGGGGGCAGGGTCTATAAGACAGCTCAGTGCGTAACTGGGCTGTTCAAGGAATGTCGCTGGGCTACACAAGCGAAGTTTACTAGTTAGAGTAGTCAGGGGAAATTTACTAAAATAAGGATGATTCGATATTTAAAAAAGAGCAGGTGACTTGAAGATACCAATGCTGGAGGACGAGTATTAAAATGTTTATGTTCTATTTGCGGCTTGTGTTCCTTATACGCTGGTATGTGTTTGCGCCATATGTGTCGCTCCCGTGCTGGCCCCCCATGCCCGAGTGCCTGTTCCATGCGTGTCTTCCATTCCATATCCCAGATGCTGAGATCCTGTGCCAGGCGTGGCTCTCTTGCACATCACACACGGCTGTGTCCCTGTGCCACGTGTATCTGATGTTCTGTGTGTCCTAGGTCTGCCATCGGGCTGGGTATGTACCAGACTGACTTTCTCCCTTCTCTTTCCAGGCTCCCCTGACGCTGCTGTTCCCCTTTCTCTTGGCTCTCGGTGATGACAGCACTGCAAGAAGTCCCTGCTCCTTTCTCTTCCTTGGGACTTCAGCCTGAAGCTCTATGAATCCTTTCTACCTTTGTGCAATATACTAAACTAAATCAGGAGAACCTGGGCAGAGCAATGGGTCAGCGCCATTTGCCCATCACCTTCGTGGCTCGTCCGCTAGGGAGTGACCTAGTCTAACTATCCTGGACGAGTGTCTGCCTGCATAAGGAAAAACCACTGCCTAGCTGGTGCTCTGGCGTCAAAAGGGGGCACTGACCAGCCACGTAGGCCGATATGATGTCCTTTTTTTATTTTTTAATAACTAAAATGTCATAATATATATGTAGAGCAAATAAATAAATAGTAGAGATTAGATGCATGATCCAGGTGTCCGTTTTTTGCATGCATTTTCCTTGGGAGAAGCATTGTCCATCAACTTGAGAGCTGACTCACTCCAGACGTCCGTCACAAATCACAGGGGGAGGGCAAAGGGCCAGGGTAGCTGAGAAAATGCTTAACAGAATCCGAAGATGCCTTGTCCCACCTATTTTCATTTTTCTCCAAGAGACATTGCTTGCTGACAATAGGTATAAAGCAAACCATTGCTGACAATGGGTGTACAGAGAGACATTGATCGAAGACAATGGGTGTACAGAGAGACATGGGGACTGACAATTACCAGCACCCCGCAATGGGTAATTGCCGGGTCTGGCGGGGCCAGAATGCCCCAGTAATTGCCCATTGTCGGGTAACAAACGAATCCGGCGGCAACTGTGCCAGTAATTACCGGCACGGGCTTACCACCGGGCTTGTGGTGAGGCTCGATGTGTATATAGGGAGACTTTGCTGAGAATGGGTAAATAGAGACACATTGCTTACTGACGATGGGTATATAGCAGG
Organism: Ambystoma mexicanum; assembly: GCF_040938575.1. Taxonomy (NCBI): domain Eukaryota; kingdom Metazoa; phylum Chordata; class Amphibia; order Caudata; family Ambystomatidae; genus Ambystoma; species Ambystoma mexicanum. The sequence goes on from NC_090934.1 coordinate 197,700,421, forward strand.
ACATTACTTGCTGACAATGGGTTTATAGAGAGACATTGATTGCTGCTAATGGGTTTATAGAGGGGCCTTGCTTATTGACAAAGAGTATATAGCAATACATTGCTTGTTGATAGTGGGTATGTAGTGAGACAGTGCCTGCTGACAATAGGTATATAGTGAGGCATTTCTTACTGACAATGGCCCTCAATACAACACCAGCGCTAAACCATGGCGCTATTAGCACCATGGTTGGTGCCGGTATTGTAACGAGTCCGCCATGGTGAAATGGGGAAGTACCACCCCATTACAAGGTTGGCGGGGCGGTACTTCCCCATTTCACCATGGCCCTTCCCCATTCCCATTTTTGCCCCAAAGGGCATAATGGGAATGAGGAAGGCGGTAAGTACGGTACCGCAAATTGCGGTAGCGTACTTACCTCGAGAGTCCATTTGCGGGTCCCTACTTTAACGGCTGGTCTAGACCAGCCGTTAAGGTCGGGTCCCGCAAAGGGACCTCATAATTAGGCGCTAAGGGGTTAACGGCGCCGCAGCCTTTTACGGCGCCGTTAACCCCTTAGCGCCAGGGTCGCAATGACCCCCAATGTTTATATAGTGAGACAGTGATTGCTGACTATAGGTATACTTTGCTGACAATGGGTGAGCAGAGAGACCCTGGATTTTGACAATAGACATATAATTGCTGATTTTGCGTATATAGACATCCTGTTCTTGCTAACTGAGAAGGGTGGACTCTGACAGAAGCAACAGAGAGACGTCACTGACAGGCAACATTAGAAGACGTGGCTGACAGAGAGCAATGAAAACCCATTTCTGGCAAAGAGTACCGTAAATAGTTAATTTAATCTGTGGAATGAAAAAGTTGCATTTCCTCAACGGAGAGGCAATGCCAAACGCGATTTGTAAGGGGCACTACTGATGGTAAAACTGATAGAAATGGATGGGGGTGGATGTGTGCCAGGGCAGTGCCATGATTTACTTCATGCCAGGTATAATGTCAGGTTGCCCTCCCCCCCCCCCCCCAACTCCATTGCAACCGGGTCAGATGTGATGTGATCTTTCGGGAGGATAGTTCAGGGGCAACGTGAACTATCTTGGAATCAAGACGACGTGGAGCAACACAGGTTTGATACCTGGTGCTGCGGTTGAAAACGTCTGTTATTAAGCGTGTTATAAATAACGTATCATTTCATATCATGTTTTTAGGGACGCTATTGGGATGTGGATGCTTCCCTTGCTGCTGGCACCCAACAAGAGGCTTGATTGCAGTGCCATTCTTGGCACTGAGCACCCTTGTGAATACAGCGCCCTGGCAAAACACTGGGGACACTTTGAAACATAAATGAGAGGCGATTCAGTGCCACTGCTGAAATGCTGAACTTTGATGGGGCGGTTAAGGTTTGGTCGGACTCACCCCTCGTGTTGGTGACTTCATCGCCACCAAGCCCAGCAAAGCCGAGAACATTTTGAACAATTATTTTCAAACCTATAATTTCACAAAAAAAGTCTGCATAGACTACCACTTGTCAAACTCGTCAATGACAGGGAGTAGCAGTAATTTAGCTCACAGAATGCAATGACCCCAGCCACACCTGCTTTCAGAAATGCGAAACTGGTGAAATAATTATAGAAATGCCTGCGAGGCAGCGCTTGAAGAGAAATGCTGTCAAAGTGAGCACTGCCCGCATGACCGCACCCGACTTACTTGAAGCAATGCTGTTTTTCTATAGTTATAGCCTCAGGATTTGTCAGAAAAGTCCATCTACCTCCCAGGGCGCAGAGAGCAAATCTCATCCAAACGCGAAAACAACATGAATTCACAAACAAAGCAACAAAGATGGCCGACTTTCACATATTGACAGTGCTGCATATGTCGGTATGTTATAGCTGTAGTGTAGTCATTCTGTTGGGTACTTGCACCACTATTTCGTTAACCGGGGAGAAGTCTCAAATGTGGAAGACACAAATACCTTTATATCTATGGAAGACTGGTTACCCCTCCCTTACTCTTTAAACGCACTAATGAGCCCACACCATTTACTTGTAACGCTGCTCACTATTTTTACACAAGCAACTAGAGAAAGAACGCATACCAAATTATCTTCTATCGTTTTTATTATTTTGAAAAAAAATGTTTTCCCAACGTACAAACTTACCAGTCTCCATTCCATAGGTGTTTGTTATACAGCAACCTCTGCTCTGCACTGCTTATAGCTCTAGGGAGGACATATGCAACCAGAACCTGCAGTGTGCAGTGATGACAACCCAGGAAGGACGGTATTCACTGATACACCTTCCTGTGCGCCTAGAGCAGTACAATGGGGACCAGGCTGAGCAGAACACCAGGCACTGCTCTTGCAGACGGGGAGGGTTTTAATCACCGACACACTACATATTAAAAACCAAACAGGAAGGTGTTGACGTGTACACTTGGCTCTGCTCTGCTCTAACTTTCCAGGGATAGAGGTATTGCATGATAGATGCACCAGACCATGCGCTGTCCATATAAAGGTTTAGCGTGCTCTGCTCTGTGCAAACAACCTCCCCATGACAGAGCTGTTTACTGATGCGCCCACTGCTCTGTGCAGATATAACATCCCCAGGTGGGGGTGCTCGACTTTAATAGCCCTGGCTATGCGTTTGCCCCAAGCAACAGAATGCCCGCCTTGCTTCCATGACTTAAAAAAAAAAAAAACTACAAAGTAAGCCCTGGCAATACAAGAAAGCAGACAATAAGGGCATGGCTGCCTCCAAACTCGGGTCCGGGTCCTGGTCCCGCAAAAGGGGACTTGCCGGCCCATTACGACCTTTGCAGGCCCGGTAATTCCCATTCGTGGGACCCGGACCCAGTACGTCCCCATTCCCATTTGAACCCCCACCGGGCTCAATGGGAATCGGGAGGATGGGAGCAGCGGTACCGCTGCTACCATCCTGGTTGCTCGTAGGTGCCGCTCTGCACGACTGGTCTGACCAGGTGTCCAAATCGACACCCGCGAGCTAACTTGGAATGTTGCAGTGAGGTAACAACGGCGCCGGTAGCACTACTGGCGCCGCCGTTGCCTTAACGCAACACTCCTAATGAGGCCCAATGTGTAACCCCTGAAGTTAGCGACATCACAGACAATTACATGACCTTGCCCCTCACAGCCCAGAGCATAGTGCAAATATTTCAGCAACGGGTAGAATGTACATATAAAAGATGACCTGGTGTGTGAGTGTGGCCAGCCCTAATTCCAAACACACATATGTTTCATGTTCTCCTAGCTGTGTATTAAGCCCAGCCTCGGCATAATTCACAAAGGGACATGTTCTGAAAATATGTTTATGCAGCATGTGATGAGATGCACGTGCGCCTCCCATCAATTATGCCAAAAAATAGGTGTGTCCTATGCACAATGGGCAACGCAATGCGTGCATCATAGATGAACACATTCCAATGTCCTCTGTGCCCCCTTTGCACGTTTCCGTAAATAAGGGTGCACTTCAGAGCCTTGCAAGTTTCATCCTGTATACAAAAATGGAATCCACTTTTGGATGCACTGTCAATAAAGGCATCCCCCTGCGCCTGACTGAACAAGCGCATGGGGTTGCACATCAGCTAACAGGGCCATTCCCGACCCTGTCATTTATATTACTTAAGTATATCAGCAGCAGTATGAGCCACTGTTGCACCAACTTACATTTCTATCCCTCAAACAGGAATAGAAATTCTATTTAATTCCTCACATCTCACTGTGGAACTGTGAAATGCGCTTCCAGCACTCAAGTGGGTGCTACAAGTCTGTCACTAATCAGGTGGCTGGACGCTGCCTCATTTTCATTGTTTTTAGTCTCACAGAAATGTGCAGGTCACGTCTGAGAATATGATGACCTTACCATTTCTTCAATACATCTTTTATAAAGCTTTGATGACGGACAAAGCCGAGGCGTCTTTGACCGTTGGCAAAGCTTTATAAATGATGGTGTGCATTGTGTACTTTTCAAGCCATCTTTTATAAACATAGAAATATGTCACAAAGTCCCCCGTTTCGCCGATGGTTTAAGACCTGGGGAAACAAAAGGACAGTGGGCCTCATTACGAGTATGGTGGTAAGGCAACAACGGCACCTGTATCGCTACTGGCACTGTTGCTACCGTACCGCCATACTCAGGGTTTTGCTCACGGTTGCCCTTGCAGCCACCTGGGTGGTCCAGGTGGCCATACCGGCACCCGCAAGCAGAACCTGATGGTAGCAACGGTACCGTTATAAACGGTACCCCTGCTACCATCCTCCCCATTCCCATTGAGCCCTATGGGGGCTCAAATGGGAATGGGGATTTACCGGTTCCGGCACCCGCGCAAGGGAAATGACTGTGTCCGCCGAGGTCGGAATGGCCCGGTGATTCCCCTTTTGTGGGTGGCGGAGCCGGATGCGAGTTTGGGGGTAGCCGTGCCGGTAAAACCGGCAAGGCTACCTCCAACCTCGTAATGAGGCCAAGTAACTCTACTCTTTGACAGCTCGCGCGAAGGGCCACAAGAGAAAGTTACAGTGACTGACAGAAGTGCCAGCCAGCCAAAGCACCGCTGAAACATCCTGTTTGATCGACGCTGTGGCTGGCTTGCACTTTTGTCAGCTTGTCTGACTTGAAAATGGAGGGTGCAACTCCCTTCGCGGCTGCAGCCGTGGGGGGATAATGTGTGGGATAATGTGTCCCACCATGGCACTGGTTGGACAGGGGGCCCCATTAGGGCCCCGGCTCAGCCCCACTTTTTGGAGACTTCTGGGTGCTAGGCCCCGGCGTGCCCTGGCCCACTTAAAGCACTGCTAACTACATATTCGTATATTCAACTCCATTTCCCCACTCTGTGGCATTGCTTGGGTCACAAGATTGCGCTAAAGCACCACCATATCTATCAAAACAAAAACCTTTGTAATGTTTTGAAGAAGTCCCCGGCACCATGCACAGAGAATGTTCGCGCATCTTGCTCTAAAGTCAAGGCCTATTGTTCACATTCACAGAGAGGTCAATAAAGCCAGGCTCCGTACTGCACAATTGGACATAGACCTTTGTGAATCTACCCCAGGGTGTATATTTTCCCACTTCTTTGAGTGCTTGGCACATTCAAGTGTGAAAATATGTTTGTGTACCTAGCCAAGAATCTGTATGAAAGCTACTACACGACAATTTGAGAAACGGACACTGTCCCATGGTGAAACAGACAAGAAAGAACATTGAAAGGTGAGTTTGGTGGATATCGAAAAAGACTGCACAACCCTCATGAAATATCCAAAAGTAATTATGCCACAAAGAGATGCACCAAAATATGAAAGTTACTGCTCTTTGGTGATTAGTTGTTGATGGGTGTCAGAGGTCGCTTGTTATCATTGACATTCAAAAGCAGTTCAGCATGTTCAACACACACAAACATCAGAGTTAGTTTTTGAGCAGTTAAGCCTTTGGGCTGGCGGAAGCTATGGCTCCTTTAATTTTGTTATAAAAATCCGTTATCAGAACGCTTAGAACCTGGAGGAATCCGACATGAAGCACTACATAAAAACATGTTTTTATAATATGTATAATTATATACTGCTTCATGACAGATTATTGTCAAGAAGGCTTTTAAGCAATTACATCATCTAATAGTAGCACCTTTATTGGAAGGTTCTCTGAGTCTCAGCCAATCAGGATAGAGGAATTCTGGGCACTATTATCGGACAGGTGCTCTGAATTTCTGCATGCCTGCAGTTGTGTGCAGCCAAAGTCTTTGTTGCCTTCTGCTTCCTGCCAGTACGCTTCCACTCCCACGTACATTTCACTTCAGTTTCCGAGGCATCCTGGGGTCTGCAGGCTCTCTCCTGCACCCCACTTGCTGGATTCTCTGCGTAAAACGGCCGAGCCACGCCTCTGCACTTTGCCTGATTGTTTGCAGCATCCCACTGCAGTGATAGGCTGCCATGTCTGCTCTGCACAGCCGGAAGAATTGTGGTTTAGAGAAAGGTTTTCTTTTGCTTTCTTCCTGTAGAGAAGCAGATTTACACGTCACTCATGGAGCCCACCCCCTCACCTCCATCATATTGAAAGAACAGCAAGAAAGCACTGTGCATGACACCTGGTATCGTCCCAATAAAGCATCGAAGATAGGAAAGACGTTATGCGCTCAGACACCCGTACCAAATCTACCCTCGAACTGAAGTGGTGGAGGGAAGTCTGCAGACACCACCGGACATAGAAGAACGATAAGTAAAGTCTGACAGGTGTAAAGTGAGTCATGAAGAGAAGAGATGATGATGCACTGAAACGATATAAAAAAATACTTAAAGAATGAAAATGTGACTGAAGTAACAAAGTGAACATACATGTAAATGTGAAGAAGTCATATACGCTGAGAAGATAAGTGAGAAGAGATGCAATAGATGTATATAGGCAGAAATGCAAGGTAGATGAGATATATAGAAGCTTGCTGTAGTTGAAAATATAACACAAGAAAAGCAGCCATGTTGAGAAGATGGACTGTGCTGGAGTCTGCTCACACTGGAACTGAATTGGGAGGAGCCTTTAAAAACATTGAAACTCTGCGGAGTGAAGCGGAGTGAAGGAGAATGAAGGAGTAGTCTGTGTTCTGTGCTGGAGTCTGTTCACACTGGAACTGAATTGGAAGGAGCCTTTAAAAACATTGAAACTCTGCGGAGCAAAGCGGAGTGGAGGAGAGTGAAGTAGCAGTCTGTGTTCTGTGCTGGGGTCTGTTCACACTGGAATTTAATTGGGAGGAGCCTTTAAAAACATTGGAACTCCGCAGAGCGAAGCGGAGTGAAGGAGTAGTCTGTGTTCTGTGCTGGAGTCTGTTCACACTGGAACTGAATTGGGAGGAGCCTTTAAAAACATTGAAACTCCACAGAGCGAAGCGGAGTGAAGGAGAGTGAAGGAGTAAACTGTGTAGTCCGTGTACGTCAGGGGACGTCGGGCCGTGGTGTGAACGGGCACTGATTCACTGATCAACTCTTTGTGAATCAAGCTGATTACTGTTCTCCCGACAGTCAATGAAGACCAGTGAAAACCAGAAAGAGAAATTAAGAGAAACAAGGTACTGCAGAGTCAGTTGGTATCTGGACTTATATATTTTTGTGATTAACTGTTGAATATCTGGAACTTGTTACTCAGTATCCATCAGCGCCCGGTTTAGTGCTCGAACTAAACAAAATTGTTAACCTACCAAACCCAAAAGGGGTCAGAGCACAGGGCGCAGGGCGGACTTTCGCGGTATCTCCCGGAAGGTCAGCACCCACGCGGAGAGCGATTTGATACTTGGCAGAGGGGACGCCGGAATCGAACTACAAAGTTTATTGTGTCGGTAAGGAGTAACAAGATACTCTCTAATGAATCTATTATCAAACTGTTTAACTGAGCAGGGGCGAGTTATATAACTCTCTGATTGCTCTTGTGAAACAGGGTAATAGTTTTTTTATTTGGACCAATAACATTAACACTGCGCACAGGTGACGGGCAACTTTGGCTCATAACGCCCCAGTGATTCTTCATTTTAACTGTGCATGAAGTAATAGAACTTAAGTTTCCTGGTGTGACTCGGGGACTGCAGGCCTTGTGCCTTTGACACGAGATTGGTGTTTCAAGCTAACTCGCAGGTGTTAATTAAGTCCTTCTTTCAACGCCAAGGTCACCTCCATTGACTTTTATACTTGGGGACTGTGGGCCAGTGGCCTTTGACCTAAGTGAAGCGGTAACATACATCTTCCTTTAAAATTTATGATCTACGCAGCTCTGTCCACGGAGCTGAAAACAGCTGGAACAATCAGAATAATATTACTGAAGCTGGCAGGAAGACACAATGCCCCGAGAGGGGAGGAGGGGGCAAGGTCAAGTTTCTTTAAGCCCTATAAGTCGGGTGGTGGTATTTTTCTTCCTCCACAGAGTGCCTATCCATCTGACAACCCGTCTCCAACTGGGTCAGGTATCCAGAAAAGGCCAGAGGCTTCTAGGCACAAAGGAGGTGAGTCAACCCCACTAAATCATCCTATTCGGTCCCTTTTTAAAGGAAATCTTGATTACACCGTAAGGACGACCACTATGAAAAATGTGATTTCTAATCACTTAGCGGCATCGACGGAATTACCGATGAATTGTACTACTGAAGATCTATTAAATCAAGGGGTGGGTACAGTGCAGTCAGAGAACCCTCAAATTCAATCTACCTTTAACCTCAGCGACCCGAGAGATGAAGATCTGCTGGAATTGGAAATGGCTCTACCAGGCAATGCACCCCAGGAGCAAATGAGCACAGGTGAAGGAAAAGAGCTGGAACAAGGAAAAGAACCCTGTCCACAAAAGTCCATAAACTTGTCAGCCAATTCACAGCCGAGCTCCATTACGGAACCAGTAAATACATCTCAGGAATTGGCAGCGCCAACAATAACGGCTCTAAACTTTGTCCTAACATCCTTTTTGAAAACCTAAAAATGGAGGTCCAACAGAACACAGGTATGCTATTGGAGGTCACAAAAGATCTGGAGATAAATGAAATAACTATGGTGGCTTTAAAATCTGCCATCAATGAGTCGATGGGGGAAGCCATGAGAGATATACAAAAGAAGTTAAAGACCAATCATTAAAAATGAATCACCTGGCAGTACTGTGTGGGGAGCTAATGAAGGTGTTGGTTACTTTATTGGAGACATTCAAGCTCTCCAATTGAATGACTGAGGAACGAGATAAAGGTACCCCTCAAAAAACGACCCCAGAGTAATTTGTACATGACACTCCACTGTCAGCTTCAGTAATGGAGGAGTTCGTAAGATTGGCCCTCATGGCGGATAGCGAATTCCCACATGAAGATCTGGAACAGAAGATGCCAATAAATATATCATCCGCAGTCTCTGATTTGGCAGTCCCCCAGAGAAAGAAATTGAATGGAAAATCGAAAAGAAAAGAAAAAGAAGGGCAAGAGCAATACATGAAGTCCCCAGTTTGCCAAACAATCAAGGAAAACGAAAAAAAGAAGCATATGGCATCAGAGGCCAACCAATTTCTACAAAAGCTAAAAGAAGGTTTGAAAAAGGATGAAAAATTGCAGAAAGAAAAGGAACTTAAAAGTGGCCAAGGTAAAAAGTGGAAGATAGCATCAAAATCAAAAGGTCAAACAAATCAGGAGCCAGCAGAAAAAGGAGAAACAGTGGGAAAGCTAACTGTGGGAAGCCAAACGGAGGTAATTGATCCACCAAAGAAAATGGCTCCTATATTTCTATTAGCTAAACGAAAAAGCAAATCTGTTAACTCCATGGTAAAAATCGCGCTGATATTTCTGAAAAAATCCAAAAGTGAAGTCTCTGGAGGTCTCTGGGAGGCCCTGAGTGCTAATAATAAAATGGCCCAAGTAAAAACAGGTGTGGTGATCAGTATAGGGAGCGAAGGTTCTCCTGCCATAAGTAATGAAAGAAAGTCACAAGAGCTACTGGTTTGTGTGCATTCTGGAAATGGAAATGGAGCGAGTAATACTGCAGGAAGCATGACCGATAATAGTAATATGGCAATGGGGACCCTGAGAAAATGTAATCAACATAAACAAACTATGGATTGTAGAGTATGTCTCTCAAGAAAATTGCTGGTAACCCAAAATAAAATGCCCCTGAATCGTTCTACAATCCTGCTTGAAATGAAGGCAATTCCCGCTTTAAAGTACTTTACAACAGCAGATACTGACATAGTGAGTTTCCCTTTTGGGTCTGATACGAACACTGCTGAAGTAATCCTGAAATCAAGACTTGGTTTGGACTTAATTTTGGGTGGGGCAGCGGCTTTGGACCAAAGAGGATTGAGGATTTCCCAGATATGCCCTGTACCAATAACTGCTCATCAAGTGTACCCTGAGAGGCAAGAACAGTCAGCAGGGACCAAAAACAAGGAGGGAAACCCTTTAAATCCATTGAACATGTATGAAATGGTTCCGGAGATAATCTCACAAGTATTCCTTAAAATGGGCATGATCCAGCAGAAGCTGTAGGGAAGAAGCAATTAAATGTACTGTCATGGAATACTATAGGTTATACTTCCTTCTCCCAAGAACCAAGGAGAATGCTAATCTTTAGTACATCAGACCTAATAATAGAGACTTGGTTAACATGTTTGGTGGGGATTGAAGGTTTCTCTATCTTTCAGCAGCTGGCGTTGGGATCCGAGGGGGGTAGACCAATGGGGGGTCTGCTAGTTGCTTGTAGTAATGAGGTGTTTAAGACAGCAAAAATACTATTGAATGCAAGACAAGGTATCCTTATGGTGAGAGTGACAAAAATAGGTGTCAATGTGGGCTCAAGCTGGATAATTGTAAATGTGTATTGGAATCCTAGTGTTCTTTCTCTGTCTGACTTCCTGCATGACCTTTCAGGTGGTTTAGTGGAGTGTTAAGTACAATTTCCGGCAGATGATCTTATTATTGGTGGAGACCTAAATTCACAATGGATCCCCACACCTGACCCAAAGTCGGGTAATACTCGACAGAAGACTAGTAATGGAAGAATATGGGTAGAGTTCAAGTGGGAGTGGGGTATCCAAATGTTTATTGGTAACATCAGGGGGGACATTCCAAATGCTCCATCTTGGCGCAGGGGAACATCGTTCTCATTGATTGACTATCTCTTTGCCTCAAGAAGTATTTTCGAAAGGTGCTCTGGTTTGCAATTGCAGGACAGAAATAGTGACGATCATGTAATGCTAAAGGCAACCTTGTGTTATGATAGAGATCCAGGCACATTGGTCTATGATAATGAGTTGTCTACTAATGGTGTGGTTAATGCTGTAAGGAAATTTGATAAAGGGGGTAGCTCCTCAATTATGAATTGAGGGAACTGGTGACCCAACTTTCTGACCAACAAATGTCGAAATGCTGTAATCCTGGGGGCTTCTCTCTCTTTTTGTCTAATCTGGCCCTTTAGAATCCTACCTTCAGTAACCACATAGGATCCATAAAAATACATTTAATGTTCAAATAATAGCACAAAAGAAAGAACTTAGACAACAAAGAGCGAAGTTAAAGAGATCCTGCCTAGATGCTGAATTGTATAAAGAAGGTGTGAAACACCTTAATAACAACTACAGGAACTGGCTTAGAGCTCATAGCCACCTTGTTCTCCAGCAAGATGAAGAGAAAATGCTTTATGCACTCTCTCTTAGAAACTCTAGAAACTTCTGGACTACGGTGGGGATGAATGAAGTAACTCAGGACCAGAAACAGGACTCTGTTATACAAGAACAGGTCTGGATTGAGCACTTTACTATGGTTTATGACTCCTCAAAATCAATAGTCTGTGAGAGGAATACAGTGATTAAGTGGTCCCTCGAATCTATCGACTCAGATCTTGAAGTGCTAATAAGGAAATCCTCAGCATCGAGAGCGGTGAGTCCTAATGGTCTTAGTAATTCAATTCTCAAAATGGACTCACCTATTTGGGCTAGGGTACTAAAACAATTATTCGATAACATCACCTCTCTGAAGAGATCTCCAGACTCATGGAAACACTCCAAAGTTATACCCATCTATAAGAAGGGGGATAGATTATTGGCATCAAATTACCGCCCGATTTCCCTCCTAGGTGCTGACAGCAAAATCTTTACAGGCCTCATTCTAGGGGAATTGGGTGGGCGAAAGTCAAGGGAATTATACCTAGGCAGCAATCTGGCTTTAGGAAGGGTTTATCTACATCTCTCAATGGGCTAGTTTTGAGTTGTCTTGGTGCGGTTTCATTCCAAGGGGGTTGCCCCCCCCCCCCTTTTGGAGCGTGGATCGACTTCTCGCAGGAATTTGATAGAATTGATAGGAATCTCCTATGGAAAACATTTGATGCCTGGGGGATTCCTCCTAGTTTACTATTGATCCTGAAAGAGTTACATTATAATAATCTTATTCATGTGAGGCTTTGAAGATCTGGCCTGCCGTCAAACTGATCAGGATCGAGAGAGGTGTTTGTCAGGGCTGTCTACTTGCTCCCCTTCTGTTCATTCTTTTCATGGCTGATCTAGCCAGGTGGCTGCAGGGAATAGGTTTAATTTCACCTTCCATTGGAAACACAAAAGTTAATTGGTTAGCTTATGCAGATGACGTTGTAGTCCTGGCTTATTCTCAAATTGTGCTACAGCGTCTCTTGACAGTATTAGAAAACTATGGGCGAAATAATAACCTAACCATTAATCCTACCAAGTCCAAGATATTAATTTTTTTTTAAACACCCGAGAAAGGCAGTTAAGAACTATGCCTGGAACTTGGACCAGCTATCGATAGAGACTGTTTCGGAATTAACCTACTTGGGAGCCACACTCAGATCTTTTCCAACAAAGATCAGTTTGTTGCTATCAATTAATCTAACAATTGTGAAGTTGGGAGCTCAAATGAAATAAATAAAATCCAAATTCGGTACATTTTCTATATTCCCACTCCTGAAATTTTACATAGGTAAGGTCATTTCGATAGTTCTATTTGACTTGGATTACAACTCAATAGCCATGGATATAGAATGGGACACAATAGAAGCAAAGTTTCTGGAAATGAACCCTGGGTTTACTGGACTGTGTGCCAATAGCTTCCCTTCGATACGAACTAGGCCTTCCATAGAATGGAAGTGGATGGCACTTTATAGATGAATCTTAGATTCACCAAAGGACTCCCTCTTTGAGGAAGTGGCTCTTGAATTGCATTTTGGAAAAAATGGGTTCTCGGTCAAATTTAAGCAAAGATGCTCTGAAATAATGGCCAGATCTGAGTTTGGTGTTGACCTCCTCGTTCAGAATCCACTAAAGGTGAAAGAAAAAATGAAGCAGTATGACTGGGTAGACACTATAGACAGCACAAGAAAGGCTAAGAGATCAACGGCCTTTACACTGATGGAAAAGCGACTGTCTGTAGTGCCTGCCTATCTAAAAAAGTCACCTGATTTATGCTTTAGAATATCTTTTCTGGGATTCCGTTTAAATCTACTCCCTTCTCTAGAGATACTAGCAATTAGAGATAAGGAAGGAAAAACCACACTGAATTATGATAAGTGTGATAATAACAAAGTCCAGGTGAGTAAACACATATTATCTAAGTGCCCGGGCACATGAAGTCTGAGGGTTAGAAGATTTAGCAGGTTTGTTCATGATGAATCTTGGTTAAACACCGTTGATTTTTGGGGTAGATTATCCTCAGATAATGAGTCTGTCTCTCTGTACGGGTCGTCAGATCCTTAAGGGAACTCAAATTGATGACTGATTGAGATGCACAAGGGAGAGAAGTAAAGGAATGGTCCGTGGAGGCCTTTGGACCCCCCGATACGGTTCTTTTTTTTTTCTTTTTTCTCTTCTTGTAAAAGGCAGCTTGCTATGAGATCTGTTGCCCTTCCTTTTACTTTTTCCTTCTCTCTTCCTAGTTTAGTGGGTGTGTTTTAGATATTATTTGAAAAATTGTAAACGGATTATGTAAATTGGCTTAATTTTATTTCTCGTATGTATTTTCTTCTTAATGTGTTAAAAGTCAAACTTTGGCTATTGCACGATAAATAAATAAAATAAGAGAAGACGGACGTTGGTTTCGTACAATAATGAGCTAAAAACCCCAAAGAGAGAGACCAAGGCTGCAGAGTTGACGGGCACTGGAATACAAATTTGTGTAAGAACACATAATAATTGTTTGGCAAAGGATCAAATACATATTTCTCTTAGATGAAGCAAAGGTGTAAACATTTGCAGTGCCAAGTATTGGACAATTAAAAATAAAGAGAGCATATGAAAAACGGAGCAACCAAGTCAACAGAGGCCAAGAAGAGTAGTAGCACCTAGTATAATTGATTCAAGTAGTGTGAGTCCAGAAAATACCCTCGCATAACATAAGCAATGTATTCTGTTGGCCGAAGACCAACCGCCTCATATATTCGGTATTAGTAATACAAATTCATAAGCATGACCAAAGTGCGGCCATTTTGATGGAATAGAATTCGCCATTTTATCTAATTTTCGCTTCTTGCTTTCTGTTTAAACTGCTTTGCTGTAAGCTTATTCTATTCCGTTATTTTCATTGTTGCTCACGCATAGAGCAAGGCCACAAGATACATGTTGAAACACAACGCAGGCAATCCAGACAGCAATGCCCAGACTCCTCCCTCACAAGTCCTTGGAAGTAAGCAACAAGGCATTTAATCACTACGCAGGTGCCAACTAGTCTCGCTGATGCGGTAGAAATGGTAGAAACGAATAATTAATGGCTTGAATTATGCTCTCTTTTATGGCCCCCCTTCACTGAGCCCTGCAGAGCCCTGGAGAGCGAGTTGATCCCTAGCACACAAATAGAAACTAGAAGATAGCAAGGCCTGGAATGTGTCTCTCCCATGCACGCAGCTAGCTTGTAAGAACAGGAGCAATGTGGTCCCTAAAAAAAAGAATCATGTCTGCAAGTCCGCAGATTGCAGACTGTTGCTAAATGAATGTCTGAAGGTGTCATATTTGTCACAATTGTCAATCATTGAATCCATTTCAAAGGAAATTCATTATGGGCAGTATTGACATGTCATTACTGATAGTGAGATGTTTGTTTTGTATATATGTAACTGTTGTAAAATGCTCACTCTCTTGCATCCCTCGGGGTCTGGAGATACACGTTGCGGGACGTGAGACCCAGGTGGCCAACTGAGACTATTTGCTTTGCAATAAACCCTAGCTTTTGGGAATTGAATGTCGTGTCTGGCGTATCAGTTTGTGTGTGGTGATTGTGCCTTGTTTCCATACGTGAGGGTCCCCCAGGGGCCCCATCAAAATGGTGCCCGTATAGGGACCCTCCCCACTTGTTCCATCGTGTACGTTGTAATATAAAGAAGGCGATAGGAGAAAACGAAGTGAGGACGAGACGGTCGAGCCGGGATCAAGAGGTGTTCGGGGCACCCCTGTGAAAGTGATGAGAGACTCCTTTGCAGATCTGTACACAGCTGATCCCTGATCGACGTGTCTGGCCAGAGAACAAGGAGGCGAGGGTCCCGAAACAAGGCAGAATGAGCCAAGATACGCAGACACAACGATTTTTGGTCGCGCCAGTATACTGACGAATTGCGTCGTGAAAGACGATTTGGTTGATCAGGTGAGTTGTGCCCCGATTCTAATTAACCCTGATATTGGTTGAGAGTTGGTTTTGCAAAATCAAGCGCCCAGGGTAAGGTTAAAATTACCAAGGGTAAGGTTAAAACATGCCTGGTGGGTTTTTTCCACTGCAGTAGACAATCTTTGGAAACTGGCCAGGTCGCGCCACCCGTGGGGTCGCCGGCATATGAAATGTATGTAAAGTATGGTGTAGGGGCGATAATGTTTTATGAAATTTGGCATAGGCAAACCAAACACGAAGAAGATTTACAATGGCCAAAACACAGGAGTTATGAGATTGCGAGGATAGATTATTTGGAAAAAGTATTGTTGTGAAAAAAAAACATGCCCTGCGGCATTTGACGTCATTAGAGACTGGAGGAAGGAAGCTATGCTTCATTGGAAAAGCAGGGAGAAAAATGCGCGCAGGCACATGTCAAAAACAGAAAGAGTGAAAGAGCAGGACGAAAAGGAGCGGGATGATAATTTTAGAAAGTCAGAGAGATGTGGTCAGTTGGGAGTAGACAAAATATATCCTCAACAAGAATTGCATTCATCAGACGAGCTAATAAATAAAATATTAACTGAGACAAGGCAAGTGCGCCCAAAAAGAGAGACTAAGAGGATTGCACCAGTGCCTATTACTCAGCCCCCTTCAGTTGCCCAGCCCCTCCAATCTGCTCAGATCCCAGTACAGCCACAGATCATACAGCCAGCAGCGCCGAGGTCCACAACTTCAGCGCCGCCGCAGCCACTCCCCGTTCCCGTTCCAGTTGTTCCATCCGCACCTCCCTCCCAAGAAATTCCCCTTCCCCCTCCGCCCATTGAACTTGAATTCACTGTAATAAGAGAAGATACGAAAAGAGAGGGGACAGCACAAAGTGAGTGCACTCGAGTAACCCGTGTTGCGGTCAGCAAGGAGAGAAAACAGGTGTTGAAAGAACAGGCAGAGATGTATATAGACGGGAATGATGAAATATCAACGCTGGACTCGATGTATGATTTCAGGAAGAATAGTGAAAGACAGGTATTGTTGGTATGCATGGGAGAATATTTAATGGAGAGATTGAAGCAGTTAATTGGAATGGTACCACCGCAGAAGTTGCGGGATTTGAATGCTTTGGCACGATGTAGAGAGAGAGATGAAGAGATAAAAGAACACGTGGACAAACTTTTTGAATTTAAAAATGAACTTGATGATGCATATGCTGAAATGTTTGCCATGCCGGGGTATAGGAGCAGAGATCTAAGAAGGGATAGGAAAGAGGCTGTAACATATGTGCAGCGGCGATTTCTTATGCCGTTAAAACAGGCGAGTGAAAAATTAAAAATATGTACACAGGAGGCGCTAAAATGGATTAGAGATCCTAGTATTCCCACAATGGAAGTGCACGAAATATTTGATCAATACACATTGCCAATGAAGAGAAAAGCATTGCTGGCGATGGTTGAATATTTGCAGGGCAGAGATATAGACAATTAACAAGCTAGCCCCCCCAAATTAATGTCAATATATAAAAGAGCAATAGAACGCGTAACGGGAGAAACAGCCTTATCACTTGATTTCGGAATAGTATTGCATATGAGGGAGGGAGGAGGAAAAGTAAGTGCGGTATTTCCTATGAGGGAAGTCCCACCTACTTTTGTGCCGAAAGTAGAAATTCCTACATCAGGTAATCAACCACCACAGGTAACGGAAACGCATTATGCAGCACAGTACGTACATGTTACTTTCTCCAGACAAAAGGTAAATAATATAAAACAAACGATTCCTGATTTGAGGAAGAATCCGGCGGGATTCTATAAGGAAATGGAGTTCTATTTGAGATCGTCCATTTTTACTATGAATGATATAGACCTAATATTCCCAGTAATTGTGCCAGCAGACATATGGAAGCAAATAAGGAAAGTAAATGATGAGGATGCGTACGGTGCCACATGGGAAAATGTAGCAATAGAGGATAAGAATAGAAAAGCAGGCGAGAAACCATCACTAAATATGGCAGCGCTACCAGGACGAATAATACAAAAATTGAAGGAAATAGTTCCAGAAAAAAGAATTGTATGGGACAAATTAACTGCATGTGTTCAAGGCAAAGATGAGTTATCCACAGATTATTTTAATAGATTTGAGGAAGTGTTTACAGATTTTAGTGGACAGGATGTAAGCACGGAGGCAGGTAAAAGACTATTTGTTGATAACTATGTGAGAGGGTTAATACCTCCAATTCAAAACTTAATAATGACATCAGAAAATGCATGGCAAGCAAAATCATTGAGTCAAGTATTACACATGGCCCAGTATTATGAGAATAGAGTGAGCACAGAGAAAGAGAAAGAGGCAAAGGATAAGGTAAATTTGAAAACAAGGGTGATACTTCAGCAGGTAACTGGACACAATAGAGGGAGAGGGAATGCGCAAGGGAGAAGTAATTCCAACATGCATGGAGGGCCTCTGGGATTAAATCATTGTGCGTATTGTAGAGAAGAGGGTCATTGGCGAGTGCAATGTCCACACTTGCAAAATAGGAATGGGTATGTCAGAGAAGGCGGCAAAGGGGACACCCGGGAACAAATGGACAGAATAGAAATAATAATATGCAGCAACACCAGAATAATCAAGGAAATGGCACTCAGAATCAGAGCCAAGATCAAAGTCAGATTCCTTATAACCAAAATCAAAGTGAGCAAAATAAAGGCAGGGTCGGAAATATTTTTGACACACAACCCAATACATATTATAGTGGCAACTACACATCAGATGATGTGTTGTTTCCTCAATAGGACAGCCCAAACAGGGGGCGGACCCAGTGTCTATTCCTGTGAATCAAAAAGGACCCTAGGTAGAAATGAAAGTCGGGAATAGAGAGCAAAGCTTTCTCGTAGACACAGGTGCGCATATTGCTCAATAGACCACTTCTTGGTTCCGGAAATACCACTGTCAGGGCATAGTAATATTTCAGTAGGGTTCTCAGGTACGCCAGTAATCAATCTAGTGTCCCAATCAGTACCAGTAACATTAGGTCCATTTACTGAATATTGTCCATTTCTCATAACAGAAAATTGTGGGAGAATCTTTTAGGATTGAATTTGTTCAAAAAAACTGAGTGCAGTTACCCATTGGACTCCTAATGGAGTGTTCTTGACAATTTCGCCACAGAATATACCAGTGTCTGAATTTGTGTCCAAACCTTTGCCGGGGGAGTTGAGTGAAGTACCAGATCTTGCATATGGGCAATGAATGACAATGATGTGTGATGCTTGAAAATAGAGCCAGTAAAAATTGTTTTGAAGGAGGGAGTAATGTTGCCACGTATTCCTCAATACAAGATTTCAATGGAAGGAGAGAAAGCATTGAAAAGTATTGTTTCAGATTTGGTAAAACTGAAGGTGATTGAAGAGATTACAGGCAGCACATGTAATAGTCCCATTCTCCCAGTGTATAAGAAAGGAGGTAATGAGATACCATACCATTTCATAATTGATTTACACACATTGAACAAAGTGGTTGACCCTCAATTCCCATTGGTCCCAGACGTCACCACGATTTTGACAATGATACCCGCCTCGGAAGAATATTTTAGCGTGATAGACCTTAAGAATGCATTTTTCAGCATTCCAGTACACAAGGATAGCAGATACTTGTTTGCTTTCACGTTAGGAGGACGGTCATTTACATTCACGCGCATTCCACAAGGCTATACGGAGAGCCCAAGTATTTATAGCAGGGCATTGAAAGAACAGCTGGATATGGTAGAACTACCAGCAGGTTGCGTATTATTAAATATATATAGGATGATTTATTAATTGCTGCAGATACAGAGGAGATTTGTAAAGAAAGTACTGTCTTTTTATTGTCACACTTAGCAGCGTGTGGGCATAAAGTGAGTTTGAAGAAATTCCAATATTGTCGAAAGAAGGTGGCTTATTTGGGCTATCTACTTTCGAGAGAGGGGAGAAGACTGACACCAGAAAGAATAGAGAGTATCTCTGGTATGCCTATTCCAAAAACACAGAAAGGAGTCAGAGCCATAATAGGCATGGCTTCCTATAGCCGGCAGTGGATAGTATACTTTGCAATGATTGTGAAACCAATGGTGGCACTGACAAAAAAGGATGCTGTGATGCCTTTGCAATGGAATGAAGAATGCCAGAAAGCATTTGATCTGCTCAAAACTGCAATGCGCTCTGCCCCAGTTTTGAGCACACTAAACTATGAAAACATTTTCAGATTGTTTGTGCATGAGAATGAAGGCTGCGCATTGGTTGTTTTAACGCAGGAACAAGGTGGATGAAATAGACCATGCGGTTATTGTTCTTCTGCGCTGGACCCTGTGGAATGCGCTCTACCACGTTGTTTGTGAGCTGTTGCAGTGGCTGCTGCGTCAGTGAAACAAACTGAAGAAATGGTGTTGGGGCACACCTTAATTTTAATGGTGCCACATGCCATAGACGTTCTATTAAATAGAACGCAGACACAACACCTCACGTCCCCTAGATTGACTAGATATGAAATTGTCCTATTTGCACCACACATCCAAATTATGAGGTGTAGCGCTTTGAATCCTGCAGAATTAATGCCACTGCCCAATGGAGAATTAGGTGAGAGTGAATCACCTCCCCATGATTGTTTAATGGTTACTGAGGAAGAAATGAAAGGAAGAATTGATTTAACAGACACCCCACAAAAAGAGCCAGATGGAGAATTGTTTTGTGATGGCTCCTGCTTCAAATTACCTGATGGCACATCAACTGCTGCGTATGCATTTACGACACAAAAAAGTATTGTAGAAAGTAAAATAATCCCCTACAACTCTGCACAAGCCGCACAGATAATAGCATTAACTAGAGCATGTGAAATTTCTGATAAATCCTCAGTGTAAACATATATACTGACAGCCAATATGCGTTTGGGGTGGTACATAACTTTGGCCGACTCTTGAATTCAACATGGCCCCTTGATTGTATGATTGCTGTCTGCACTTGCGTGTCCAAAGCGCCTAGCAATAGTGAAATATGAGGCGCATAAAAAAGTAACATGTAAAGTGGGAGAGAGAAGCTCATTTGCAGGCAGGATTGTGAAGCAAACTGCCACTGATTTCAATACGAAAATGTTAACAGTACAGTCAGAAGAAGTGCCTTGCATGATAGAGAATGGGATTGCCACTGTTAAAGAGATGCAGGCAGAAGCCACTGCTGATGAAATACAAGAATGGGCTGTGGGCTCCGCAGAATTAGATCTAGAAGGTTGCTGGGTGGACAAGAACAGTACAAATTGGATGCTGTCCAACTCCTATGTAACCACGATGGTCACAATGGCCCACAGTCCCACACAAATTTGTGCAAAAAAGATAGTCCAGCACTTAGCCACAGTATGGCAAAACACACACATGAAGAAAAATGCAGAAAGACTGGTACAGAATTGCATTACGTGTCTGCAACACAATGTGGGGAAGGGGACAGCGACTCCAACAGGTAATTTTGGCCCACCTTCTATGCCAATTGAGGTAATCCATTTTAATGTCATAGAAATGGAAAGGTGTCAAAACTTGAAATACGGTCTAGTGGTTGTGTGTGCGTTCAGTAAGTGGGTGGAAGCATATCCATTGAAGGACTGCACTGCCATGAGCACTGCAAAAGTGATGTTGAAGGAGTACTTTTCACGGTTTGGCTTGCCCCGGGTCATATGGTCAGATAATGGCCTGCATTTTGTGGGCGCAGTGGTACTACAGATTTGCGCAGGTCTCCAGATTGACAAACTATTCCATTGTGCCAGACATCCCATGAGTGCCGGTCTTACTGAGCACCAAAACGGCATATTGAAAGCCAAAATTAGCAAAATGTGTGCGGGGAATAAGTTGCGTTGGACAGACACATTGCCCCTAGCATTATTGTGCATGCGCACATCTGTGCAGGCAAGGACTGGGCTCTCCCCGTACGAGATCGTGATGGGGAGGCCGGCGAATGTTTGGTGTGCGCCACAGCGGAGGTGATTGGGAAAAGTCGAGTATCCTGTGCTCAGTACATATTGTAACCTGTTTATACAGAAATTGTGTTTGATTCATCAGCGGGTGCAGGAGGCTCTTCCCATCAGATATACTGGTCCGGGGCATTCGCTGCAACCAGGAGAATGGGTTCTAGTGAAGAACCTTGAGAGAAAGTCATCGCTCGCACCCAAGTGGCGTGGACCCTACCAAATCCTTTTGGCAACACAGACTGCAATCCGTGTGGACGGTAGGAAGGCATGGATACATGCAACGCATACGAAGAAGGTCCCATCGCCATTGAAAGAATTGACCGATCCAGATGACCAAAGAGACTAAGCGGCCCCAGTAACTAAAGAAATTGTTGCCAGCTCTTTGTCACAAAATCTGCCTGATCCTGAAACAAAGCCTGGAACGATTGCTATAACGGAGAGAGGGCAAAGAGTGCCCCAACGTTGTCCAGCAGAACTTGCATCACTGCTGGCTGATACGAAGCCTGTATCATCACTTTGGCGCACATCACCTTTCGTTGCGCCGCAGGTTGACTCTGCGCCTGAGTCTGGAAGTGCACCTGCACTATTCATTGATCACACAGTACCAGGTGTAAGGCGGTATAATGTATGGCCTCGAAAGAAGAAGCGATCAAATCTTCATTTTAATGGATCTTTGTTGCCTCTGTTTCCCATCATGGACGAAGTGGGAACCGGAAGCCTAGGGGAGAGCGGTGTGATGTTTGTGCAAATATGACAGCTCAAGAACGTGGCTCCCCGGTGCTAACTGTGAAAAAAATAAATCCATGTGCAGATCACCCCTCACAGACAAGAGTGGCTCATATGGTACAAAGGCAATTGATAACTGCTCTGGAGTTCTTTGAGCGATGTGCAGAAGCACGATAATCTTGCCCAACGTATAGCAATTCAGGCTGCTGAGAACTGGAAAAACACTTTGTTGACGTTCCTGAACTTATTAACATTCGAACAAGCGCAACGGTAAGAGATATTAATGACAAACATTGTTGGAGAAGAAGGACCATGAGAGAAAGATGCCTGCACCAGCTTTTGCCCCTACTGCACCAATGCGGACAATGAGTTAACTATAGATACTGTAAGGTTACAGAAAATAAATTGCCGAAAATTTTTTTGCTGATCCTAACAATAGTCATGTGCGTCATGAATATATTAGCACCGGTAATGACAGTATTGGTATTATGGCATTTAGAAGAAATACACCCATTAGAATTGTTCTTGCCAATTAGAAATAATTCTGCTACTGAAAGCCCGGTCCATGTAATTACTTATACTCTGTCCCCAATGGAAGAGAGACATATGAAAATAACACATTACTGCTAATAATGAATATGACACACTCAATCCTGAGAAAAAAACAATTGTTGGGTGTGTGCTCACTTACCACAGCATGGTGGTAACAGAATAGGTTTGTATGTGCAGCCACTGCCATTGAGTTCTGCATGCTACGCGTCCTTAAGTGCATTGTATTATGGGAAATGGAACAAAAGTGAAACGGGTCAATTAGATAGAAAAAATATGAATGAATTTGAGGAGATAATTATGAAACCTGTAGGTTGCTCTATATTTCATAAAACACGATTGATAACACCAGTAGTTATGCCACAAGATAGATTATTTGTGCCATATAAATCATCTGTAATCACATTTCATATGAACCTAGAAGGAAATAAAGATACAGTGCCCCCCTCCTATACAGTACACTACAGTCCACACTCTGTTCCCTTTTTCTTAAAGAAGAAGGGCTCCTATTCAGTGTGGACATTCACTAGATGTATGAATATAGTGTTCCTTGACAGAGAGGAAGAACCAGTGTATGTAGGTGACCCTGTTTATTTCATATGGGGAGAAAAAGCTTATCCCTGGTTACCTAGAAACTGGGGAGCTACTTGTTACTTGGGGCTTCTGTTCCCCGGAGTCTTTCTTTCAAGAACATCAGATATAGCTAAACTGTCCAGATCAAGGCCACGGTGAGATGAGGAAGGAGGATTGATCGCGAAAGACATAGCAAAATCATTTATACCATTTTGGGGCCAAGCAATAAACTCCTATAACATAAGACAACTGTCCAGAATATTACAGAAAACAATAAATGGGACAACGGATATATTATACAATATGACGTTGGAGGAAAAAGGGATTAGATTGATGACACTCCAAAATAGGATGGCTCTTGATGTAATTTTGGTTGATCGTGGGGGAGTTTACAAAATCGTGGGATCATTGTGTTGCGTATTTGTAAGTGACTCCTCCCCTACGATTTTTGAAGCGATAAGAAAGTTGCACGTTTTGAGCTCTGACCTCCACCCCCCAGAAGGGAGTCGGGAATTGAACATAAGCCCTTGGTTCGGGAAATATTACGCTGATGGGGATGGAAATTGGTTGCACACCTAGTAGCAGTGCTCGGAATATTTATGACCTGTTGTTGTTGAATACACTGCTTACCAATTATCTGCACTGAAATAAGTGAGGAGTGCGTACATATAGTAACAAAAAAAAACGACTAAATTGGATACTCAAATCAATCATGAAATGAATACAGTGAAAGAATTAATGTCAATCAATATTGATGACAATGATGATGAAATTAGTAGTATACAAAGTTCGGAATCAGATACTTGGTCAGAAGAGGATGCAATGTATGGATGAGGCGTTTGGCATATGGCCAAAAGGAGGGTTTGTGAGTCCAGAAAATACCCTCCCATAACATAAGCAATGTATTCTGTTGGCCGATGACCAACCGCCTTATATATTCGGTATTAGTAATACAGATTCATAAGCATCACCAAAGTGCGTCCATTTTGATGGAATAGAAATCACCATTTTGTCTAATTTTCACTTCTTGCTTTCTGTTTAAACTGCTTTGTTGTAAGCTTATTCTATTCCATTATTTTCATTGTTGCTCATGCATAGAGCAAGGCCACAAGATACATGTTGAAACACAACACAGGCAATCCAGACAGCAGTGCCCGGTCTCCTCCCTCACAAGTCCTTGGAAGTATGCAACAAAGCATTTAATCACTTTGCAGGTGCCAGCTAGTCTCGCTCATGCGGTAGAAATGGTAGAAATGAATAATTAATGGCTTGAATTATGCTCTCTTTTATGGCCCCCCTTCACTGAGCCCTGTAGAGACCTGGAGAACAGAACAGTCAGCCAGGTCAACTACAAAGTAGAGGCTTTGGTTTAGGGCCTAAGTGATGAGAGATGGTGGGCTAATTGGCCAAATGGGCAGTTGTTTGATGTTGTTCCCCGCACCTGGGTTTAGTTTTGCTTACGTGCTGCTAATGAGCCGAATGTCCAGGGTTGGAGGAGGGTGCCAACCAATCAGGATGGCCTATGTGATAATGTCCTATACATTGTTGCAGAATCCAATCCGCTGCTATTATTCTACTATCATCTGTATTATACATAGTTAGAGGTTGTTCCAGGCGTGCCTACTTGATAAGGGGCAGCCAATGATGTTACTAAAACCTAAATAGGGTATAGGCATATATGTTCCCTTAACCTAGCCCTCCGCCGGATAGGTTTTTACTATTTTCCATGTATGATGACACCATAGCTGACGTATATTGAGGTATAACGCCTTTGTGTAACTGAAATGCATTTCAGAGTGATTGAGCTGCAATTTATTATGCTTGTCAGATTTCCTTACTTTTTTGAACAGTTAATAAAGTAGTGCTTTGACATATTCTTTGAGTCTGTCTGGTTATTTGGACCTTAAATCAGTTTTTGTGGTAATCCCGTCCAGAACTTGATACGCCCAAGATGCAACCGTACATTCCCAAAAAAAAAACAATTTTCTTTTGCTTTCTGGGACATGCCTACCTTCGTAGCAAGCTTGCGGAAGCTCCGACTTTTATGATTTTGATTAATGAAAAACAGATGCGAGTAATTTGATGTAAGAAAGGGTGACCAATAATCAGATTCAACTTTCATAATGCTGAATCAGTGTCCCGGTTTGCAGAGACTGCTCTCCAGAAGCACGGAGCAGGCCCAGAATTCACAGGTACCCATTTTACTGCTACTGTGACAGCCAAGCCACTGCAGCACTGAGGTGGCATTCAAAATCTGCACCTCAGTTCCAAAACCACATAGTTATGAGGATGTACTATTTTGGTGGTTGTTTAATCTTTAACCACAAAGCCATACCTGAGTTTAGGGTATGGTGTATAGTAATTCACACAACTATAAAAACAAAACACATCCGATTGGTATCATACATGTGTCAGCACTGTGAGCCCAGGCTAGCTGTGAAAGGTTCTTGTGCATTCAGGTCAGACAGCCTGGCCCTGCCAGACTATATTGAAGGAGACTGACTTATTATTCCTCTGTTTTGATCCTTTGTCAGGTCTAGTAACACCTCTCTCCAGCTGTTGTATTAACACCTCCATCCTGCCTCCCACTAGGAGCTGTCCTGGGAAATGGGAATTAAAAGGCACTCCCATCCAAAAAGGACTAGCCTCACAACAGGGTGCTACATACCAAAAGGGCTGTTGATGATATGGACAAGGGAAGGGGCGAAGTTAGTGTAGGCACAAGGAGCTCCGCAAAAGTAGGCAAAAGACAACTTGCTTCAAGGACAGGGATTGTACGCCTTTTATGATTCATCCCTTGATTTCAAGACTTGAAGAAGAATATGTTTTGACCCTTTTGTGACAGCAGTCCTTTCCGAAGTCTTCAAATGTGTAGGTGAAGGCAAGTGATCCAAGTCAGAGTCGAGCTCTGCTCCCTAAACATTCCCAGGACACATTGGGATTGAACTGCTGCTAGAGCAAGACCTGCCTCTCGGCCAGCTACATCAGTACACAGGACTTCACTATACAGGAAGTACCCCTACAGATGTTTTCCACCCTTCCCTGTGTTTGGGATAGCAAGAAAGAAGACCTGTCTTGGCCATGAGAGTCTGACTTGGGACTGATACCAACTGAAGAAGCCAAGAAATTGGTCTTCAGCATATTGACTGTGTTCAAATGCATGGAAATCAACAGCACTTGTGGTGCTGCCTTTGGCACTTCTTCAAACCCTTCAGGCACCTGTTGCTGCGACCTTGGATCAGTTTTCAGATGCACCGCACCAGCTGAGTGTGTCATTGCTTCGGCTCAAACCAGAAGCTCACCGCTGCAGAAGAATTGGTACTGGCAAAAATTGATTAAGCTACAGTGAGAAGGTCCCATCCACCTTGGTCCATTAGTTGGGGTCCTAGATACTGGCTAAGCCGCTTTTGCACCCTTTTTCACACAAGAACATATCCTTTTAAGAACATTATGGTTATTGATTGCCTTTCACCCCTGTTTCATTACCTACAGTGCATCTTTCTACCACTTGCATATTCTGTGTTCTTTGCACATGGGTGGGTTTTGTGTAGTGTTGTTATAATTAGTTATATTTGCATATGTGTGTTTAATAAAAGTACATATATTTTTTATAGAACCTTAATAAGTCATTACTGTCTTCAGGGTATAGCCTTCTGTGATGATTCTGGGCAATTTGTCCCTACTTTCCAAGGGGGACCAACCCACTATGAGGCTAGAAGGTGAGCCAGCTAAGCAAGAACCTTCCTATGTGTTTTGGCAAGTGGGACCTCACTGGGAGCGACTACCCTCTAGGGGACAAGGACTCCCATTCCGACAAGGAACTCCCTATAATGAAGACCCTATGAGCCTACATGGGAATCGGGAAGCTTGCAACAAACTGAGGCATTGTTTCCTTCTCGTTGGC
Source organism: Ambystoma mexicanum (assembly GCF_040938575.1). NCBI lineage: Eukaryota > Metazoa > Chordata > Amphibia > Caudata > Ambystomatidae > Ambystoma > Ambystoma mexicanum. The sequence goes on from NC_090934.1 coordinate 197,727,230, forward strand.
TGTAGGTAATGCTAGATCGCAGTCAAAATCCAAAGGGGAATGCTGGAAACAAGGTCATTAAAATAAGTGGAAGAGGAACTTTGAAGCGAGGAGAGACTCCTGCACAGAGAGGACCCTCTGACATCACTGCCTCCGGGAAGCTGGTGCTAGTGAGCAGCAACGAAGCAGAGAGCAAAGAATGCTTGAGGACCGTCAAGGAGAGAAGCAGAACCACTGGAGAGATGGAGAAGCCATCTCAACTGGTGCTGTGACCACGCAGAGGCTAACGTGGGGTGGAAACCCACAAAAGAAACGCTGACAGCAAGTCAAAGTGGAAAAACAGATCCTCTATTCTTTGTGGGAGCATGAAGGCTGCTGGTAGCTTTGAAGAAGCGGAAGCAGCAACATAAACGAGACGAGCAAAGCAAACACGTGGAAGTAGCTCAGTGAAGACGCCATCCCCATGGAGAAGACCCAATGGTGAAACAAGTGGTTGCCCAGGGAAGGGAGAGAAGAGTAGAACCAAGAGAACTAAGTCACATTGTGAGTTACGGGAATCCTAGAAACCCAAGTAGTGAATATAGACAGCACCTAGAAATAGTATCAAGCATAAAGCAGCAACAGGGTTTGGAGAACCCCATACACGTAATAAGTGGGACTGAAGCAAGAAGTCTCAGACTAGTTGATTACAAATATAAAGAGAATTGTGCAGGTGGTTAGAAAAGGGGGATAAGAAGAATCCCTCAATTAAAAGGAACTATATGCTCAAATAGATGTCAGGAGTTACTACAGCTCCTGAGGAGTGTTAACGGAGCGGATTAAAGAACCTTGTTTTTTAGATTCTGGGTGAACATTTGTATTTCCTTTGAAAGGATAAGAGAACTTTCTTTGATCATTGTTATATGATAGTTTTTTTTTTAACTGAGAACTCTCTCTGAGCCAGAAACCCTGTGACTTGGCCAGACAGAGCCATCAGCCAGAGCCATAGGGCTCTGGCTATTATGGTTGTTTTCTATGATGGTAGGGCTCGAAAGAAAGGAGGTTTTAATGGAGGACATTTTTGTGTTTTCTCGGGACTGACAAGCACTCTTATTTTTAGTTTTGTAGGTAGTGAAAACCCTCCTTGAAATGTCCTTGTTGAGTTTGCTGCCTCCCTCTTCTGATTTGCCAAAGCTCCCTCGGCCCACCTTGCCACAAAAGGTGAAGGAGGTCTATCTCTTACCTGTGCCTATTTCACATTTATGATATGGACCACTCGTGTTTTGTTCAAGTGTGAGGGCTGAGTACGTGATTCAGCCGCTACTCATCCTTGCACTTCTGCAGAGCAGGAGTCATTTTGTCACACTGGCATGCCAGCCGTTCGATTCGCATTCCTCCTTAATGGCCCATGCTTTACTCTGGCCCAAACCCCACCCCGTGTGTGGTTATTTCAACTGCAGGGGTCTCACATTATTCAGCAGGGATTTAAACAAATGCACTGATTTTAAATATATATTAAGATGTTCTGAGTTAGGATGTGAGTATAAGTATGAACATTGGTACAATACACACACACACACACACACACAAGTATGGTCAAATGTAAACACTGCCCCTAATTTAATTTTCTGATCTTGTATGTCACATCCCTCAGAGAAGCTTCAAATGCATCTTCAGCACATGAGAACATGAATGGCTATTAAAATGTTAATTGGCAACACAATGTAACTAATAATTATGATTGCTATGGTGTATTAATTAATACACAATGCTGAGCAATGTAAAGGCAGCTATATGAAACACCCATATTGTACAACAATCGCATGTAAGAGATTATTATTATTATTATTATTATTATTATTATTATTGTTATTGTTATTATTGTTATTATTAGTATTATTATTATTATTATTATTATTATTATTATTTAGCAATAGGCATCCGGTCACGTTATTTGCCTGGCCCATTGCTTTACCATGTACCCGTGGATGAAAAGACTACACACACATCCACATAAACAAACACACACAAACACACACACACACAAACACACACAACAACACACTCATATCAATACACACACTCACAAACATACACTCTCTCACACACACACACATCAACACACACACACACACATCCTCACAAACATACACACACATATACATTTGTCATTGCTTAGCTAACAAGCATCTACCCATACATCTAGTTATAATGTAGACGGTTTATGTATGTGTACCAATATAGTTTATGTTACACACACTTTGAATAGAAACAACAAGATGTTATTTGCATCCTGGCAAGCACAACCCAGCCTTTCACCCTTTCGAAGTCCATGAATGAGTACCAGCTTTGGTTGGGTGATATTGTATGTATATATGTTCTATGCAACAGGCTCGGGTGTAACCGCTATATAAATAACACATCATTATCATAGGCTTGGACAGCAATGAGCAGTACGAACAACCACAAAATGAATAACTAAGTGTCGAAGAAATGAATGTGTGGAACGACACGAAGACATCCATTTGATGAATTTATGAGCACACTTTCAGTGTGGTTAAAAAGGACATATGATAGACAAAACAACTCCCATATACCATGTGCACAGAATTAACAGAGAATTATAAAAAGGACGAATTTAGTGGGGAAGAGATACATTTTGGAAAAACTGGTCGAGCCCCGGGCTACCCTTTCCTTACCCGAACTGAATACACACCTCGCTATTCCGATATCCAAAGCCAAAAATCAAAATAACAATCACACTAAAGATTTCCATTCATTCTCCTTCCGAGATGTGACCGAATCAGAAGTCATAGCACTCATGAGAAGTATCAAACCCTCCTCGTGCAAGGGAGATACCTGCCCAGCGTCCCTGATCAAAGAATGCACTGAACCCCTAGCCCCATTCCTAACGGCTTTCATCAATGCCTCACTATCCTCAGGGGTCGTACCACCCTCCCTCAAGGAATCCTGGGTACGCCTGCTCCTGAAAAAACCCTCACTTGACCCTGATCAACCCAACAACCACAGACCTTTAACAACCGTACCTTTCCTGCTAAAAATATTATATAATGTAGAATACTTACAGATACAACAACACCTGGAAAACAACAACACCCTTGGCAAAAGACAATCTGTTTTCTGGCCACGCCATGGAACCGAGACAGCCCTATTAGACCTAAAGATTCAGCTTCAGCAAACCATGGACCTGGGAAAACCTGCCCTACTCCTGTTCCTTGACCTATCCGCTGCTTTTGACCTTGCGGACCACAAGATACTATGCAAATACCTCAAAAAAGCAGCACTATTCTCACAACAAGCCACTACCTGGGTCACATCCTTCCTCGAAGATAGACTCATGAGAGACTTCTCCGATCAGGTTTGTGCATCCCCCACTCCCATCCACTGAGGAGTTCCTCAGGGTTCCTGCACATCTCCCACCCTCTACAACATTTTCACCCTCCCCCTCTTCAATGCTCTACAACATTTTCACCCTCCCCCTCTTCAATGACCTTGATGATCACAACATAGCTTACACCAACTATGCTGATGACACTCAGGTCCTTCTCCCTCTGACTGGTTCATATGAACAGGATGCAGCTACCCTCAACTAGATCTATGCCATGATCCAGGCCTGAATGGCAGTAAATGGCTCTGTTTCAATGGAGACAAGGCAGAAATACTCCTAGTAGGTCCCAAACAAGTCCTCAGCAAACTTGATAGCAAATACGCCTCCTTCAATATAGACAATGTAACCATCACCACTGTAGCTGCGGCAAAAACCCTAGGAGTCTACCTAGATGCCTCGCTCTCCATGACCCACCAGGTTAACGCAATCGCATCTTCCGCGGCACTAGCTAACAAAGTCATAAATGCTGTTAAGCCCTACCTCTACCACATAAACTGCCTTACCATTGCAATAGCAACAGTAGGAGCAAAGCTAGATTATGCAACGCCCTATTTCTGGATACCTCCACCAAAAACCTAAAAAAACTTCAAACTACACAAAACAATGCACTGAAGGCCACCCTCGGCATCCCAAACAGAGAACACATATCCCAAGCAAGACAAAACGCTCACTGGCTCCCTGTAAGGGAGTGCATCCTCTTCAAATCACTCTCCATCACGCACACATGCCTATCACTAACAGCCCTGCCATACCTCTCAGAAACCATCCACAGAGACAGCTCTTTCAGACCGAAACGCACCCAACACTGCAACCAAATCTCGGTCCCAACATTCAAAAAACAAAAAGCTGGTGTGTTAGTTTTGCAGTGCTAGCACCCAAGAGCTGGAACGCTCTACCACCCGCTCTCAGAAAAGAGCCCTCAATCTCCGCCTTCCGGAAGGCTCTCAGAATGCAACTCTTCCAATAAGGCCCTAAAGTTGTTCTCAGCCCACCTCTAGACATGCCCTCTACCACTCTGACATCTGGAGAATACTGTAACGCACATACCAATGTAATTGTAACCTTTAGACTCTGCACTAAGTCATTGTCCTTGCTATACTGTATACTAAACCACCATTGAAATCCATCTCAGGATAGATATGACTGTACACTGACATTGAAATGTACCTTCTAATGTATTAATGAACTGTATCTCAAACAAGTTTCCTTGTAACAGCGCCACGATACCCTTGGGCCGTTGGCGCTTTATAAATCCAAATAAATGAATAAAATATCCGTCAGGATCCTGCGGGACGCAACCACAGCCAATAATGTGCCCTGCAGCAGCAAGAGATTCAGTTTGGTGAGCCAATCAGGATCACTGTATTTTTCATTGAGATTCGAGGTGGCGTGGCAGCTACAGGATTCCTATATAAGAACTTTAATTCTTTCACTTCCACTTTGTGGGCTCTGTTCGGCTTTTATGGTACAATGTTACAATGCAAACCCACAACTTGTGTTTCAGAGGAATTACGGCAGATTTTGGAGGAGTTTTGTGATCTCTCTTCACAGTGCATTATATATGAGTATGTTATGGAGTCCATCGCCACCTTCTGTCTGTTTTTGAGTTTGTTATGCCATCTTGACCGGCTTCCCTTTTCACCCTTACTTTCTTGTAATCCCAAAATATCCCGTTCTTTTCACTGTCCCTTGTTCGTTATGTCTACTCCAAAACAATTAAACACGCAAAAAAAAGCAATTTTGTCTTTTTAATTCCTAATTGATTAATTGATTTATTGTAGCGATGCCATCTGTGATACACGATATTTTCCTTTTTCATTTGCCTGTGTGTTTCTCTCACTAGTCACTGTGTGACTTGGTTCAACTGTTTTGCTAACATTGTCTTTAACCCCTCCAAAAATCAGTAAAAAAAGCTGTCTCACTTTTGTATTCCTGATTAATTGTGCAACCTTCCTGCTCCAGTCATGTTCCTTTGTCTAGAAACTCTGCGTGAATCCATTTGTTTGCCATCATCGGGGCACTAATCTCTGTTGTTGGTGTGTGTTAGGCCCCCCTAAGCAGATGAAACAGGCCAAGGATTTGCAGGAGGAAGAAGAGGTTGACTTCTCTTGGGACTGGGATTTAAATTGCCAGGAGGGTTCTTGCTAGGTGAGGGTCTGGGGGTGGGGGTGCTATAGCCCCAGGTCTTGTGGTTGTTGCCCTGCATAGAAGCTCAGGGGCTACAACCTAAAGGCTAGCTATCCTCGAGTCCCTTCAGTCCTGACTTTAGCAAAGCCCCAGATCTTTTACAGACCTAGCAACACCCCTCACAATTGGAGAATGGTATGCTTCTTGTGGCTCTGTGTCCTTCAGGTACCAGAAACACAGAGTCAGGTCAAGCTTTGCCTATGGTGGAGGGGTCGGGAAGAGGAAAGGAGTCAGGGCTGATTGAGCATTTGTGATTGCCAAGGGGTGAAGATGGAGGAGTCAGAGGCAAAGGGTTTACCAATGCTACAGGAGGGAACAGTGGATGGAGAGATGCAGGAGGCAGACCCCGTACAGGGAGTTGTTGGCTATGACAAGGGGCGACTGGCAGGCAATATTTGCATTTGATGCAGTAGGAGAGGGCCATTGTAGTTGTGTATCCCCTAGAGATGCTCCTGGACAATGTCTTAAACAACTTTGGAGTTGTAAAGGAGATGGGAGGGTTTGATGTCACTTTTCCGCTTTTTGAAGGACGCACATCAAAATTACTGATTTAAAACCCATTTTACTGCTACTGTGACAGCCAAGCCACTGCTTCACAGAGGCAGCATTCAAAATCTGCACCTCAGTTCCAAACCACATAGTTATGAGGATGTACTATTCTGGTGGTTGTTTAATCTTTAACCATAAAACCATACCTGAGTTTAGGCTATGGTGTATAGTAATTCACACAACTATAAAAAAAAAAACACTTCAGATTGGTATCATACATGTGTCAGCACTGTGAGCCCAGGCCAGCTGTGAAAGGTTCCTGTGCATTCAGGTCAGACAGCCTGGCCCTGACAGCCTATATTGAAGGAGACTGACTTACTATTTCTCTGTGTTGATCCTTTGCCAGGTCTAATAACACCTCTCTCCAGCTGTTGTAGTAACACCTCCCTCCTGCCTCCCAGAAGGAGCTGTCCTGGGAAATGGGAATCAAATGGAACTCCCATCCAAAAAGGACTAGCCTCACACCAGGGTGCTACATACCAAAAGAGCTGATGATGATATGGATAAGGGAAGGGGCAAAGTTAGTGTTGGCAGAGGGAGCTCCGCATTGTTGGCAAGAAGGCAAAAGACAACTTGCTTCAAGGACAGGGATTGTACGCCTTTTATGATTCATCACATGATTTCAAGACTTGAAGAAGAATATGTTTCGACCCTGTTGTGACAGCAGTCCTTTCCGAAGTCTTCAAATGTGTAGGTGAAGGCAAGTGATCCAAGTCAGAGTCAAGCTCTGCTCCCTAAACATTCCCAGGACACATTGGGATTGAACTGCTGCTAGAGCAAGACCTGCCTCTCGGCCAGCTACATCAGTACACAGGACTTCACTATAGAGGAAGGACCCCTACAGATGTTTTCCTGGCTTCCCTGTGTTTGGGATAGCAAGAAAGAAGACCTGTCTTGCCCATGAGAGCCTGACTTGGGACTGATACCAACTGAAGAAGCCAAGAAATTGGTCTTCAGCATATTGACTGTGTTCAAAGGCATGGAAATCAACAGCACTTCTTCAAACCCTTCAGGCACCTGTTGCTGCGTCCTTGGATCAGTTTTCAGATGCACCGCACCAGCTGAGTGTGTCATTGCTTCAGCTCAAACCAGTAGACCACGACTGCAGAAGAATTGGTACTGGCAAAAATTGATTAAGCTACAGTGAGAAGGCCCCATCCACTTTGGTCCATTAGTTGGGGCCCTAGATACTGGCTAAGCCGCTTTTGCACCCTTTTTCGCACAAGAACATATCCTTTTATGAACATTATGGTTATTGATTGCATTCACCCCTGTTTCATTATCTACAGTGCATCTTTCTATCACTTGCATATTCTGTGTTCTTTCCAAACGGGTGGGTTTTGTGTAGTGTTGTAATAATTAGTTATATTTGCATATGTGTGTTTAATAAAAGTACACATATTTTTATAGAACCTTGATAAGACATTCCCGTCTTCAGGGTATAGCCTTCTGTGATGATTCTGGGCAATTTGTCCCTTCTTTCCAAGGGGGACCCACCCCTAGACATTCCCGTCTTCAGGGTATAGCCTTCTGTGATGATTCTGGGCAATTTGTCCCTTCTTTCCAAGGGGGAACCACCCCCTATGCAGCTAGGGCGGTGAGCCAGCTAAGCAAGACCCTTCCTACGTGTTTTGGCAAGTGGAACCTCACTAGGAGCGACTACCCTCTAGGGGACAAAAACTCCCATTCCGACAAGGAACTCCCTATAATGAAGACCGTATGAGCCCACATGGGAATTGGGAAGCCTGCAACAAACTGAGTCATTGTTTCCTTCTCGTTGGCTTTAGGTAGTGCTAGATTGCATTCAAAATCCAAAGGGGAATGCTGGAAACAATGTCATTAACATAAATGGAAGAGGAACTTTGAAGCGAGGATAGACTCCTGCACAGAGAAAACTCTCTGACATCACTGCCTCCGGGAAGCTGATGCTAGTGAGCAGCAACGAAGCAGAGAACAAAGGACGCCGGAGGACCGTCAAGGAGAGAAGCAGAACCACTGGAGAGATGGAGAAGCCGTCTCAACTGGTGCTGTGACCACGCAGAGGCTAAAGTGGGCTGGAAACCCACAAAAGAAACGCCGACAGCAAGTCAAAGTGGAAAAATGGATCCTCTATTCTGTGTGGGAGCATGAAGGCTGCTGGGGATGGTAGCTTTGACGAAGCCGAAACAGCAACATCAACGAGACGACCGAAGCAAAAACGTGGAAGTAGCTCAGTGAAGATGCCATCCCCAGGGAGAAGACCCAATGCTGAAACAGGTAGCTGGGTTGCCCAGGGAAGGGAGAGAAGAGTGGAACCAAGAGAACTAAGTCACATTGGGAGTTACCGGGAATCCTAGAAACCCAAGGAGTGAATATAGACAACACCTAGAAATAGTATCAAGCATAAAGCAGCAACAGGGTTTGGAGAACCCCATACACGTAACAAGTGGGACTGAAGCAAGAAGGCACAGACTAGTTGATTACAAATATAAAGAGAATTGTGCAGGTGTTTAGAAAAGGGGGATAAGAAGAATCCCTCGATTAAAAGGAACTATACGCTCAAATAGATGTCAGGAGTTACTACAGCTCCTGAGGAGTGTTAACGGAGCGGATTAAAGAACCTTGTTTTTTATATTCTCGGTGAACACTTGTTTTTCCTTTGAACGGATAAGAGAACTTTCTTTGATCATTTTTAATTGATAATTTTTTTAACTGAGAATTCTATCTGAGCCAGAAACCCTGTGAATTGGCCAGACAGAGCCATCAGTCAGAACCATAGGGCTCTGGCTATTAGGGTTGTTTTCTATGATGGTAGGGCTCGAAAGAAAGCAGGTTTTGATGGAGGACATTTTTGTGTTTTCTAGAGGACTGACGGGCACTCTTATTTTTAGTTTTCTAGGTAGTGAAAACCCTCCTTGAAATGTCCTTCATGAGTTTGCCGCCTCCCTCTTCTGTTTTGCCACAACTCCCTCGGCCCACCTTGCCACAAAAGGTGAAGGAGGTGTATCTCTTACCTGTGCCTATTTCACATTTATGACATGGACCACTCGTGTTTTGTTCTAGTGTGAGGGCTGAGTACGTGATGCAGCCGCTACTCGTCCTTGTACTTCTGCAGAGCAGGAGTCATTTTGTCACACTGGAATGCCAGCCGTTCGATTCGCATTCCTCCTTAATGGCACATGCTTTACTCTGGTCCATTCAGTGGGGCTTTCCAGGTACATAACTGGTGGCATTTCTGCCCCAAACCCCACCCCGTGTGCGGTTATTTCAGCTGCAGGGTTCTCACATTATTCAGCATCGAGTTAAAAAAAATGCACTGATTTTAAATATATATTAAGATGTTCTGAGTTAGGATGTGAGTATAAGTATGAACATTGGTACAATACACAAACACACACAAGTATGGTAAAATGTAAACACTGCCCCTAATTTAATTTTCTAAGCTTGTATGTCACATCTCTCAGAGAAGCTTCAAATGGATGTTCAGCACATGAGAACATGAATGGGTATTAAAATGTTAATGAGCAACACAATGTAACTAATAATTATGATTGCTATGGTGTATTACTTACTACACAGTGCTGAGCAATGTAAAGGCAGATATATGAAAGACCCATATTGTACAACAATCGCATTTAAGAGATTATTATTATTATTATTATTATTGTTATTATGATTATTATTTAGCAATAGGCATCCGGTCACGTTATTTGGCTGACCCATCGCTTTACCATGTACCCGTGAATGAAAAGACTACACACACCCACACACACACACACACAAACACATCCACACACACATCTACACACACATAAGCAAACACACAAACACACACAAACACAGACACACAGACACACAGACACACAGCCACACACATGTCAATACACACACGCACACACATACACTCTCTCTCTCACACACAAACACACATCAGCACACACACACATCCTCACAGACATACACACACATATACATTTGTCATTGCTTAGCTAACTAGCATCTACCCATACATCTAGTTATAAAGTAGGCGGTTTATATATTTGTACCAATATAGTTTATGTTACACACACTTTGAATAGAAACAACAAGATGTTATTTGCATCCTGGCAAGCCCAACACAGCCTTTCATCCTTTCGAAGTCCAAAACTGCCTTACCATTGCAAGAGCAACAGTAGGAGCAAAGCTTGATTTTGCAACGTCCTATTTCTGGGTACCTCCAACAAAAACCTAAAAAAACTTCAAACTACACAAAACAACGCACTGAGGGCCACCCTCGGCATCCACAACAGAAAAAACATATCCCAAGCAAGACAAAACGCTCACTGGCTCCCTGTAAGGGAGTGCATCCTCTTCAAATCACTCTCCATCACGCACACATGCCTATTACTAACAGCCCTGCCATACCTCTCAGAAGCCAACCACAGAGACAGCTCTACCAGACCCAAATGCACCCAACACTGCAACCAACTCTCGGTCCCAACATTCAAAAGACAAAAAGCTGGTGTGTTAGTTTCGCAGTGCTAGCACCCAAGAGCTGGAACGCTCTACCACCCGCTCTCAGAAAAGAGCCATCAATCTCTGCCTTCCGGAAGGCTCTCAGAACGCAACTCTTCCAATAATGCCCTAAAGATGTTCTCACCCCACCTCTAGACATGCCCTCTACCACTCTGGCATCTAGAGAATGCTGTATCGCACATACAAATGTAATTGTAACCTTTAGACTCTGCACTAACTCAATGTCCTTGCTATACTGTATACTAAACCACCATTGAAATCTATCTCAGGATAGATATGACTGTACACTGAATTTGAAATGTACCTTCTAATGTATTAATGAACTGTATCTCAAGCAAGCTTCCTTGTAACAGCGCCACAATACCCTTGGGCCATTGGTGTTTTATAAATCCAGATAAATAGATAAAATATCCGTCAGGATCCTCCGGGACGCAACCGCAGCCAATAATGTGCCCTGCAGCAGCAAGAGATTCAGTTTGGTGAGCCAATCAGGATCGCTGTATTTTTCATTGAGATTCGAGGTTACGTGGCAGCTACAGGATTCCTATATAAGAACCTTAATTCTTTCACTTCGTCCTTGTGGGCTCTTTTAGGCTTTTGTGGTACAACGTTACAATGCAAACCCACAACTTGTGTTTCAGAGGAATTTCGGCAGATTTTGGAGGAGTTTTGTGATCTCTCTTCACAGTGCATTATATATGAGTATGTTATGGAGTCCATCGCCACCTTCTGTCTGTTTTTGAGTTTGTTATGCCATCTTGACCGGCTTCCCTTTTTAACCTTACGTTCTTGTAATCCCAAAATATCCCGTCCTTTTCACTGTCCCTTGTTCGTTATGTCTTCTCCAAAACAATTAAACATGCAAAAAAAAGCAATTTTGTCTTTTTAATTCCTAATTGATTAATTGATTTATTGTAGCAGTGCCATCAGTGAAACACGATATTTTCGTTTTTCATTTGCCTGTGTGTTTGTCTCACTAGTCACTGTGTGACTTGGTTCAACTGTTTTGTTAACATTGTCTTTAACACCTCCAAAAATCAGTAAAAAATGCTGTCTCACTTTTGTATTCCTGATTGATTGTGTAACCTTCCTGCTCCAGTCACGTTCCTTTGTCTGGAATCTCTGTGTGAATCCATTTGTTTGCCATCGTCGGGGCACTAATCTCTGTTGTTGGTGTGTGTTAGGCCCTCCTAAGCAGAGAAACAGGCCAAGGATTTGCAGGAGGAAGAAGAGGTTGACTTCTCTTGGGACAGGGATTTTGATTGCCAGGAGGGTTGTTGCTAGGTGAGGGTCTGGGGGTGGGGGTGCTATAGCCCCAGGTCTTGTGCTTGTTGCCCTGTATAGAAGATCAGGGGCTACAACCTAAAGGCTAGCTAGCCTCGAATCCCTTCAGTCCTGACTTTAGCGTAGCCCCGGATCTTTTCCAGACCTAGCAACACCCCTCACAAGAGGAGAATGGTATGCTTCTTGTGGCTCTGTGTCCTTCAGGTGCCAGAAACACAGAGTCAGGTCAGGCGTTGCCTATGGTGGAGGGGTCGGGAAGAGGAGATGAGACAGGGCTGATTGAATATTTGTGACTGCAAAGGGGAAGGAGACGGAGGAGTCAGATGCAAAGGGTTTACCAATGCTGCAGGAGGGAACAGTGGATGGTGAGATGCAGGAGGCAGACCCGGTACAGGGAGTTGTTGGCTATGACAAGGGGCGACTGGCAGGCAATATTTGCATTTAATGCAGTAGGAGAGGGCCATTGTAGTTGTGTATCCCCTAGAGATGCTCCTGGACAATGTCTTAAATAGCTTTGGAGTTGTAAAGGAGATGGGAGGGTTCGATGTCACTTTTCCGCGTTTTGAAGGACGCACATCAAAAGTACCGATTTAATACCCATTTTACTGCTACTGTTACAGCCAAGCCACTGCAGCACAGAGGCGGCATTCAAAATCTGCACCTCAGTTCCAAAACCACATAGTTATGACGATGTACTATTCTGGTGGTTGTTTAATCTTTAACCATAAAGCCATACCTGAGTTTAGGGTATGGTGTATAGTAATTCACACAACTATAAAAAACCACATCAGATTGGTATCATACATGTGTCAGCACTGTGAGCCCGGGCCATCTGTGAAAGGTTTGTGTGCATTCAGGTCAGACAGCCTGGCCCTGCCAGCCTATATTGAAGGAGACTGACTTACTATTCCTCTGTTTTGATCCTTTGTCAGGTCTAGTAACACCTCTCTCCAGTTGTTGTAGTAACACCTCCCTCCTGCCTCCCAGAAGGAGATGTCCTGGGAAATGGGAATCAAAAGTCACTCCCATCAAAAAAGGACTAGCCTCACACCAGGGTGCTACATACCAAAAGGGCTGATGATGATATATCAAGGGAATTTGCGAAGTTAGTGTTGGCAGAGGGAGCTCCGCATAGTTGGCAAGAAGGCAAAAGACAACTTGCTTCAAGGACAGGGATTGTACGCCTTTTATGATTCATCCCTTGATTTCAAGACTTGAAGAAGAATTTGTTTCGACCCTGTTGTGACAGCAGTCCTTTCCGAAGTCTTCAAATGTTGAGGTGAAAGTCAGTGATCCAAGTCAGAGTCAAGCTCTGCTCCCTAAACATTCCCAGGACACATTGGGATTGAACTGCTGCTAGAGCAAGTCCTGCCTCTCGGCCAGCTACATCAGTACACAGGACTTCACAATAGAGGAAGGACCCCTACAGATGTTTTCCTGCCTTCCCTGTGTTTGGGATAGCAAGAAAAAAGACCTGTCTTGTCCATGAGAGCCTGACTTGGGACTGATACCAACTGAAGAAGCCAAGAAATTAGTCTTCAGCATATTGACTGTGTTCAAAGGCATGGAAACCAACAGCACTTGTGGCGCTGCCTTTGGCACTTCTTCAAACCCTTCAGGCACCTGTTGCTGCGTCCTTGGATCAGTTTTCAGATGCACCGCACCAGCTGAGTGTGTCATTGCTTCGGGTCAAACCAGTAGCCCACCACTGCAGAAGAATTGGTACTGGCAGAAATTGATTAAGCTACAGTGAGAAGGCCCCATCCACTTTGGTCCATTAGTTGGGGCCCTAGATACTGGCTAAGCCGCTTTTGCACCCTTTTTCGCACAAGAACATATCCTTTTATGAACATTATGGTTATTGATTGCATTCACCCCTGTTTCATTACCTACAGTGCATCTTTCTATCACTTGCATATTCTGTGTTCTTACCACACGGGTGGGTTTTGTGTAGTGTTGTAATAATTAGTTATATTTGCATATGTGTGTTTAATAAAAGTACATATATTTTTATAGAACCTTGATAAGACATTCCCGTCTTCAGGGTATAGCCTTCTGTGATGATTCTGGGCAATTTGTCCCTTCTTTCCAAGGGGGACCCACCTCCTATGCAGCTAGGGCGGTGAGCCAGCTAAGCAAGACCCTTCCTACGTGTTTTGGCAAGTGGGACCTCACTAGGAGCGACTACCCTCTATGGGACAAAAACTCCCATTCCGACAAGGAACTCCCTATAATGAAGACCGTATGAGCCCACATGGGAATTGGGAAGCCTGCAACAAACTGAGGCATTGTTTCATTCTCGTTGGCTTTAGGTAGTGCTAGATCGCATTCAAAATCCAAAGGGGAATGCTGGAAACAATGTCATTAACATAAATGGAAGAGGAACTTTGAAGCGAGGATAGACTCCTGCACAGAGAAAACTCTCTGACATCACTGCCTCCGGGAAGCTGGTGCTAGTGAGCAGCAACGAAGCAGAGAACAAAGGACGCCGGAGGACCGTCAAGGAGAGAAGCAGAACCACTGGAGAGATGGAGAAGCCGTCTCAACTGGTGCTGTGACCACGCAGAGGCTAAAGTGGGCTGGAAACCCACAAAAGAAACGCTGACAGCAAGTCAAAGTGGAAAAACGGATCCTCTATTCTGTGTGGGAGCATGAAGGCTGCTGGGGATGGTAGCTTTGACGAAGCCGAAACAGCAACATCAACGAGACGACCGAAGCAAACACGTGGAAGTAGCTCAGTGAAGATGCCATCCCCAGGGAGAAGACCCAATGCTGAAACAGGTAGCTGGGTTGCCCAGGGAAGGGAGAGAAGAGTGGAACCAAGAGAACTAAGTCACATTGGGAGTTACCGGGAATCCTAGAAACCCAAGGAGTGAATATAGACAACACCTAGAAATAGTATCAAGCATAAAGCAGCAACAGGGTTTGGAGAACCCCATACACGTAACAAGTGGGACTGAAGCAAGAAGGCACAGACTAGTTGATTACAAATATAAAGAGAATTGTGCAGGTGTTTAGAAAAGGGGGATAAGAAGAATCCCTCGATTAAAAGGAACTATACGCTCAAATAGATGTCAGGAGTTACTACAGCTCCTGAGGAGTGTTAACGGAGCGGATTAAAGAACCTTGTTTTTTATATTCTGGGTGAACACTTGTTTTTCCTTTGAACGGATAAGAGAACTTTCTTTGATCATTTTTATATGATAATTTTTTTAACTGAGAAGTCTATCTGAGCCAGAAACCCTGTGAATTGGCCAGACAGAGCCATCAGTCAGAACCATAGGGCTCTGGCTATTAGGGTTGTTTTCTATGATGGTAGGGCTCGAAAGAAAGCAGGTTTTGATGGAGGACATTTTTGTGTTTTCTAGAGGACTGACGGGCACTCTTATTTTTAGTTTTGTAGGTAGTGAAAACCCTCCTTGAAATGTCCTTCTTGAGTTTGCTGCCTCCCTCTTCTGTTTTGCCACAACTCCCTCGGCCCACCTTGCCACAAAAGGTGAAGGAGGTGTATCTCTTACCTGTGCCTATTTCACATTTATGACATGGACCACTCGTGTTTTGTTCAAGTGTGAGGGATGAGTACGTGATGCAGCCGCTACGCGTCCTTGTACTTCTGCAGAGCAGGAGTCATTTTGTCACACTGGAATGCCAGCCGTTCGATTCGCATTCCTCCTTAATGGCCCATGCTTTACTCTGGTCCATTCAGTGGGGCTTTCCAGGTACATAATTGGTGGCATTTCTGCCCCAAACCCCACCCCGTGTGTGGTTATTTCAGCTGCAGGGTTCTCACATTATTCAGCAGGGAGTTAAAAAAAATGCACTGATTTTAAATATATATTAAGATGTTCTGAGTTAGGATGTGAGTATAAGTATGAACATTGGTACAATACAAAAACACACACAAGTATGGTAAAATGTAAACACTGCCCCTAATTTAATTTTCTAAGCTTGTATGTCACATCCCTCAGAGAAGCTTCAAATGGATGTTCAGCACATGAGAACATGAATGGGTATTAAAATGTTAATGAGCAACACAATGTAACTAATAATTATGATTGCTATGGTGTATTACTTACTACACAGTGCTGAGCAATGTAAAGGCAGATATATGAAAGACCCATATTGTACAACAATCACATTTAAGAGATTATTATTATTATTATTATTGTTATTATGATTATTATTTAGCAATAGGCATCCGGTCACGTTATTTGGCTGACCCATCGCTTTACCATGTACCCGTGAATGAAAAGACTACACACACCCACACACACACACACACAAACACATCCACACACACATCTACACACACATAAGCAAACACACAAACACACACAAACACAGACACACAGCCACACACATATAAATACACACACGCACACACATACACTCTCTCACACACACACACACACACACACACATCAGCACACACACACATCCTCACAGACATACACACACATATACATTTGTCATTGCTTAGCTAACTAGCATCTACCCATACATCTTGTTATAAAGTAGGCGGTTTATATATTTGTACCAATATAGTTTATGTTACACACACTTTGAATAGAAACAACAAGATGTTATTTGCATCCTGGCAAGCCCAACACAGCCTTTCATCCTTTCGAAGTCCAAAACTGCCTTACCATTGCAAGAGCAACAGTAGGAGCAAAGCTTGATTATGCAACGTCCTATTTCTGGGTACCTCCACCAAAAACCTAAAAAAACTTCAAACTACACAAAACAACGCACTGAGGGCCGCCCTCGGCATCCACAACAGAGAACACATATCCCAAGCAAGACAAAACGCTCACTGGCTCCCTGTAAGGGAGTGCATCCTCTTCAAATCACTCTCCATCACGCACACATGCCTATCACTAACAGCCCTGCCATACCTCTCAGAAGCCAACCACAGAGACAGCTCTACCAGACCCAAATGCACCCAACACTGCAACCAACTCTCGGTCCCAACATTCAAAAGACAAAAAGCTGGTGTGTTAGTTTTGCAGTGCTAGCACCCAAGAGCTGGAACGCTCTACCACCCGCTCTCAGAAAAGAGCCATCAATCTCTGCCTTCCGGAAGGCTCTCAGAACGCAACTCTTCCAATAATGCCCTAAAGATGTTCTCACCACACCTCTAGACATGGCCTCTACCACTCTGGCATCTAGAGAATGCTGTAACGCACATACAAATGTAATTGTAACCTTTAGACTCTGCACTAACTCAATGTCCTTGCTATACTGTATACTAAACCACCATTGAAATCTATCTCAGGATAGATATGACTGTACACTGAATTTGAAATGTACCTTCTAATGTATTAATGAACTGTATCTCAAGCAAGCTTCCTTGTAACAGCGCCACAATACCCTTGGGCCATTGGTGCTTTATAAATCCAGATAAATAGATAAAATATCCGTCAGGATCCTCCGGGATGCAACCGCAGCCAATAATGTGCCCTGCAGCAGCAAGAGATTCAGTTTGGTGAGCCAATCAGGATCGCTGTATTTTTCATTGAGATTCGAGGTGGCGTGGTATCTACAGGATTCCTATATAAGAACCTTAATTCTTTCACTTCGTCTTTGTGGGCTCTTTTAGGCTTTTGTGGTATAACATTACAATGCAAACCCACAACTTGTGTTTCAGAGGAATTTCGGCAGATTTTGGAGGAGTTTTGTGATCTCTCTTCACAGTGCATTATATATGAGTATGTTATGGAGTACATCGCCACCTTCTGTCTGTTTTTGAGTTTGTTATGCCATCTTGACCGGCTTCCCTTTTTAACCTTACGTTCTTGTAATCCCAAAATATCCCGTCCTTTTCACTGTCCCTTGTTCGTTATGTCTTCTCCAAAACAATTAAACATGCAAAAAAAAAGCAATTTCGTCTTTTTAATTCCTAATTGATTAATTGATTTATTGTAGCAGTGCCATCAGTGAAACACGATATTTTCGTTTTTCATTTGCCTGTGTGTTTGTCTCACTAGTCACTGTGTGACTTACTTCAACAGTTTTGCTCACCTTGTCTTTAACACCTCCAAAAATCAGTAAAAAATGCTGTCTCACTTTTGTATTCCTGATTGATTGTGTAACCTTCCTGCTCCAGTCACGTTCCTTTGTCTGGAATCTCTGTGTGAATCCATTTGTTTGCCATCGTCGGGGCACTAATCTCTGTTGTTGGTGTGTGTTAGGCCCTCCTAAGCAGAGAAACAGGCCAAGGATTTGCAGGAGGAAGAAGAGGTTGACTTCTCTTGGGACAGGGATTTTGATTGCCAGGAGGGTTGTTGCTAGGTGAGGGTCTGGGGTGGGGGTGCTATAGCCCCAGGTCTTGTGCTTGTTGCCCTGTATAGAAGATCAGGGGCTACAACCTAAAGGCTAGCTAGCCTCGAATCCCTTCAGTCTTGACTTTAGCGTAGCCCCGGATCTTTTCCAGACCTAGCAACACCCCTCACAAGAGGAGAATGGTATGCTTCTTGTGGCTCTGTGTCCTTCAGGTGCCAGAAACACAGAGTCAGGTCAGGCGTTGCCTATGGTGGAGGGGTCGGGAAGAGGAGATGAGACAGGGCTGATTGAATATTTGTGACTGCAAAGGGGAAGGAGACGGAGGAGTCAGATGCAAAGGGTTTACCAATGCTGCAGGAGGGAACAGTGGATGGTGAGATGCAGGAGGCAGACCCGGTACAGGGAGTTGTTGGCTATGACAAGGGGCGACTGGCAGGCAATATTTGCATTTAATGCAGTAGGAGAGGGCCATGGTAGTTGTGTATCCCCTAGAGATGCTCCTGGACAATGTTTTAAATAACTTTGGAGTTGTAAAGGAGATGGGAGGGTTCGATGTCACTTTTCCGCGTTTTGAAGGACGCACATCAAAAGTACCGATTTAATACCGATTTTACTGCTACTGTTACAGCCAAGCCACTGCAGCACAGAGGCGGCATTCAAAATCTGCACCTCAGTTCCAAAACCACATAGTTATGACAATGTACTATTCTGGTGGTTGTTTAATCTTTAACCATAAAGCCATACCTGAGTTTAGGGTATGGTGTATAGTAATTCACACAACTATAAAAAACCACATCAGATTGGTATCATACATGTGTCAGCACTGTGAGCCCGGGCCATCTGTGAAAGGTTTGTGTGCATTCAGGTCAGACAGCCTGGCCCTGCCAGCCTATATCGAAGGAGACTGACTTACTATTCCTCTGTTTTGATCCTTTGTCAGGTCTAGTAACACCTCTCTCCAGTTGTTGTAGTAACACCTCCCTCCTGCCTCCCAGAAGGAGATGTCCTGGGAAATGGGAATCAAAAGTCACTCCCATCAAAAAAGGACTAGCCTCACACCAGGGTGCTACATACCAAAAGGGCTGATGATGATATATCAAGGGAATTGGCGAAGTTAGTGTTGGCAGAGGGAGCTCCGCATAGTTGGCAAGAAGGCAAAAGACAACTTGCTTCAAGGACACTGATTGTACGCCTTCTTTGATTCATCACATGATTTCAAGACGTGAAGAAGAATATGTTTCGACCCTGTTGTGACAGCAGTCCTTTCCGAAGTCTTCAAATGTTGAGGTGAAAGTAAGTGATCCAAGTCAGAGTCAAGCTCTGCTCCCTAAACATTCCCAGGACACATTGGGATTGAACTGCTGCTAGAGCAAGACCTGCCTCTCGGCCAGCTACATCAGTACACAGGACTTCACTATAGAGGAAGGACCCCAACAGATGTTTTCCTGCTTTCCCTGTGTTTGGGATAGCAAGAAAAAAGACCTGTCTTGTCCATGAGAGCCTGACTTGGGACTGATACCAACTGAAGAAGCCAAGAAATTGGTCTTCAGCATATTGACTGTGTTCAAAGGCATGGAAACCAACAGCACTTGTGGTGCTGCCTTTGGCTCTTCTTCAAACCCTTCAGGCACCTGTTGCTGCGTCCTTGGATCAGTTTTCAGATGCACTGCACCAGCTGAGTGTGTCATTGCTTCGGGTCAAACCAGTAGCCCACCACTGCAGAAGAATTGGTACTGGCAAAAATTGATTAAGCTACAGTGAGAAGGCCCCATTCACTTTGGTCCATTAGTTGGGGCCCTAGATACTGGATAAGCCGCTTTTGCACCCTTTTTCGCACAAGAACATATCCTTTTATGAACATTATGGTTATTAATTGCATTCACCCCTGTTTCATTACCTACAGTGCATCTTTCTATCACTTGCATATTCTGTGTTCTTTCGGGTGGGTTTTGTGTAGTGTTGTAATATTTAGTTATATTTGCATATGTGTGTTTAATAAAAGTACATATATTTTATAGAACCTTAATAAGACATTCCCGTCTTCAGGGTATAGCCTTCTGTGATGATTCTGGGCAATTTGTCCCTTCTTTCCAAGGGGGACCCACCTCCTATGCAGCTAGGGCGGTGAGCCAGCTAAGCAAGACCCTTCCTACGTGTTTTGGCAAGTGGGACCTCACTAGGAGCGACTACCCTCTAGGGGACAAAAACTCCCATTCCGACAAGGAACTCCCTATAATGAAGACCGTATGAGCCCACATGGTAATTGGGAAGCCTGCAACAAACTGAGGCATTGTTTCCTTCTCGTTGGCTTTAGGTAGTGCTAGATCGCATTCAAAATCCAAAGGGGAATGCTGGAAACAATGTCATTAACATAAATGGAAGAGGAACTTTGAAGCGAGGATAGACTCCTGCACAGTGAAAACTCTCTGACATCACTGCCTCCGGGAAGCTGGTGCTAGTGAGCAGCAACGAAGCAGAGAACAAAGGACGCCGGAGGACCGTCAAGGAGAGAAGCAGAACCACTGGAGAGATGGAGAAGCCGTCTCAACTGGTGCTGTGACCACGCAGAGGCTAAAGTGGGCTGGAAACCCACAAAAGAAACGCCGACAGCAAGTCAAAGTGGAAAAACGGATCCTCTATTCTGTGTGGGAGCATGAAGGCTGCTGGGGATGGTAGCTTTGACGAAGCCGAAACAGCAACATCAACGAGACGACCGAAGCAAACACGTGGAAGTAGCTCAGTGAAGATGCCATCCCCAGGGAGAACACCCAATGCTGAAACAGGTAGCTGGGTTGCCCAGGGAAGGGAGAGAAGAGTGGAAGCAAGAGAACTAAGTCACATTGGGAGTTACCGGGAATCCTAGAAACCCAAGGAGTGAATATAGACAACACCTAGAAATAGTATCAAGCATAAAGCAGCAACAGGGTTTGGAGAACCCCATACACGTAACAAGTGGGACTGAAGCAAGAAGGCACAGACTAGTTGATTACAAATATAAAGAGAATTGTGCAGGTGTTTAGAAAAGGGGGATAAGAAGAATCCCTCGATTAAAAGGAACTATACGCTCAAATAGATGTCAGGAGTTACTACAGCTCCTGAGGAGTGTTAACGGAGCGGATTAAAGAACCTTGTTTTTTATATTCTGGGGGAACACTTGTTTTTCCTTTGAACGGATAAGAGAACTTTCTTTGATCATTTTTATATGATAATTTTTTTAACTGAGAAGTCTATCTGAGCCAGAAACCCTGTGAATTGGCCAGACAGAGCCATCAGTCAGAACCATAGGGCTCTGGCTATTAGGGTTGTTGTCTATGATGGTAGGGCTCGAAAGAAAGCAGGTTTTGATGGAGGACATTTTTGTGTTTTCTAGAGGACTGACGGGCACTCTTATTTTTAGTTTTGTAGGTAGTGAAAACCCTCCTTGAAATGTCCTTCTTGAGTTTGCCGCCTCCCTCTTCTGTTTTGCCACAACTCCATCGGCCCACCTTGCCACAAAAGGTGAAGGAGGTGTATCTCTTACCTGTGCCTATTTCACATTTATGACATGGACCACTCGTGTTTTGTTCAAGTGTGAGGGATGAGTACGTGATGCAGCCGCTACTCGTCCTTGTACTTCTGCAGAGCAGGAGTCATTTTGTCACACTGGAATGCCAGCCTTTTGATTCGCATTCCTCCTTAATGGCCCATGCTTTACTCTGGTCCATTCAGTGGGGCTTTCCAGGTACATAATTGGTGGCATTTCTGCCCCAAACCCCACCCCGTGTGCGGTTATTTCAGCTGCAGGGTTCTCACATTATTCAGCAGGGAGTTAAAAAAATTGCACTGATTTTAAATATATATTAAGATGTTCTGAGTTAGGATGTGAGTATAAGTATGAACATTGGTACAATACACAAACACACACAAGTATGGTAAAATGTAAACACTGCCCCTAATTTAATTTTCTAAGCTTGTATGTCACATCCCTCAGAGAAGCTTCAAATGGATGTTCAGCACATGAGAACATGAATGGGTATTAAATGTTAATGAGCAACACAATGTAACTAATAATTATGATTGCTATGGTGTATTACTTAATACACAGTGCTGAGCAATGTAAAGGCAGATATATGAAAGACCCATATTGTACAACAATCGCATTTAAGAGATTATTATTATTATTATTATTATTATTGTTATTATGATTATTATTTAGCAATAGGCATCCGGTCACGTTATTTGGCTGACCCATCGCTTTACCATGTACCCGTGAATGAAAAGACTACACACACCCACACACACACACACACAAACACATCCACACACACATCTACACACACATAAGCAAACACACAAACACACACAAACACAGACACACAGACACACAGCCACACACATATAAATACACACACGCACACACATACACTCTCTCTCTCACACACACACACATCAGCACACACACACATCCTCACAGAAATACACACACATATACATTTGTCATTGCTTAGCTAACTAGCATCTACCCATACATCTAGTTATAAAGTAGGCGGTTTATATATTTGTACCAATATAGTTTATGTTACACACACTTTGAATAGAAACAACAAGATGTTATTTGCATCCTGGCAAGCCCAACACAGCCTTTCATCCTTTCGAAGTCCAAAACTGCCTTACCATTGCAAGAGCAACAGTAGGGGCAAAGCTTGATTATGCAACGTCCTATTTCTGGGTACCTCCACCAAAAACCTAAAAAAACTTCAAACTACACAAAACAACGCACTGAGGGCCACCCTCGGCATCCACAACAGAGAACACATATCCCAAGCAAGACAAAACGCTCACTGGCTCCCTGTAAGGGAGTGCATCCTCTTCAAATCACTCTCCATCATGCACACATGCCTATCACTAACAGCCCTGCCATACCTCTCAGAAGCCAACCACAGAGACAGCTCTACCAGACCCAAATGCACCCAACACTGCAACCAACTCTCGGTCCCAACATTCAAAAGACAAAAAGCTGGTGTGTTAGTTTCGCAGTGCTAGCACCCAAGAGCTGGAACGCTCTACCACCCGCTCTCAGAAAAGAGCCATCAATCTCTGCCTTCCGGAAGGCTCTCAGAACGCAACTCTTCCAATAATGCCCTAAATATGTTCTCACCCCACCTCTAGACATGCCCTCTACCACTCTGGCATCTAGAGAATTCTGTAAATCACATACAAATGTAATTGTAACCTTTAGACTCTGCACTAACTCAATTTCCTTGCTATACTGTATACTAAACCACCATTGAAATCTATCTCAGGATAGATATGACTGTACACTGAATTTGAAATGTACCTTCTAATGTATTAATGAACTGTATCTCAAGCAAGCTTCCTTGTAACAGCGCCACAATACCCTTGGGCCATTGGTGCTTTATAAATCCAGATAAATAGATAAAATATCAGTCAGGATCCTCCGGGACGCAACCGCAGCCAATAATGTGCCCTGCAGCAGCAAGAGATTCAGTTTGGTGAGCCAATCAGGATCGCTGTATTTTTCATTGAGATTCGAGGTGGCGTAGCAGCTACAGGATTCCTATATAAGAACCTTAATTCTTTCACTTCGTCTTTGTGGGCTCTTTTAGGCTTTTGTGGTACAACGTTACAATGCAAACCCACAACTTGTGTTTCAGAGGAATTACGGCAGATTTTGGAGGAGTTTTGTGATCTCTCTTCACAGTGCATTATATATGAGTATGTTATGGAGTCCATCGCCACCTTCTGTCTGTTTTTGAGTTTGTTATGCCATCTTGACCGGCTTCCCTTTTTAACCTTACGTTCTTGTAATCCCAAAATATCCTGTCCTTTTCACTGTCCCTTGTTCGTTATGTCTTCTCCAAAACAATTAAACATGCAAAAAAAAGCAATTTTGTCTTTTTAATTCCTAATTGATTAATTGATTTATTGTAGCAGTGCCATCAGTGAAACACGATATTTTCGTTTTTCATTTGCCTGTGTGTTTGTCTCACTAGTCACTGTGTGACTTGCTTCAACAGTTTTGCTCACCTTGTCTTTAACACCTCCAAAAATCAGTAAAAAATGCTGTCTCACTTTTGTATTCCTGATTGATTGTGTAACCTTCCTGCTCCAGTCAGGTTCCTTTGTCTGGAATCTCTGTGTGAATAGATTTGTTTGCCATCGTCGGGGCACTAATCTCTGTTGTTGGTGTGTGTTAGGCCCTCCTAAGCAGAGAAACAGGCCAAGGATTTGCAGGAGGAAGAAGAGGTTGACTTCTCTTGGGACAGGGATTTTGATTGCCAGGAGGGTTGTTGCTAGGTGAGGGTCTGGGGTGGGGGTGCTATAGCCCCAGGTCTTGTGCTTGTTGCCCTGTATAGAAGATCAGGGGCTACAACCTAAAGGCTAGCTAGCCTCGAATCCCTTCAGTCCTGACTTTAGCGTAGCCCCGGATCTTTTCCAGACCTAGCAACACCCCTCACAAGAGGAGAATGGTATGCTTCTTGTGGCTCTGTGTCCTTTAGGTGCCAGAAACACAGAGTCAGGTCAGGCGTTGCCTATGGTGGAGGGGTCGGGAAGAGGAGATGAGACAGGGCTGATTGAATATTTGTGACTGCAAAGGGGAAGGAGACGGAGGAGTCAGATGCAAAGGGTTTACCAATGCTGCAGGAGGGGACAGTGGATGGTGAGATGCAGGAGGCAGACCCGGTACAGGGAGTTGTTGGCTATGACAAGGGGCGACTGGCAGGCAATATTTGCATTTAATGCAGTAGGAGAGGGCCATTGTAGTTGTGTATCCCCTAGAGATGCTCCTGGACAATGTCTTAAATAACTTTGGAGTTGTAAAGGAGATGGGAGGGTTCGATGTCACTTTTCCGTGTTTTGAAGGACGCACATCAAAAGTACCGATTTAATATCCATTTTACTGCTACTGTTACAGCCAAGCCACTGCAGCACAGAGGCGGCATTCAAAATCTGCACCTCAGTTCCAAAACCACATAGTTATGACGATGTACTATTCTGGTGGTTGTTTAATCTTTAACCATAAAGCCATACCTGAGTTTAGGGTATGGTGTATAGTAATTCACACAACTATAAAAAACCACATCAGATTGGTATCATACATGTGTCAGCACTGTGAGCCCGGGCCATCTGTGAAAGGTTTGTGTGCATTCAGGTCAGACAGCCTGGCCCTGCCAGCCTATATTGAAGGAGACTGACTTACTATTCCTCTGTTTTGATCCCTTGTCAGGTCTAGTAACACCTCTCTCCAGTTGTTGTAGTAACACCTCCCTCCTGCCTCCCAGAAGGAGATGTCCTGGGAAATGGGAATCAAAAGTCACTCCCATCAAAAAAGGACTAGCCTCACACCAGGGTGCTACATACCAAAAGGGCTGATGATGATATATCAAGGGAATTGGCGAAGTTAGTGTTGGCAGAGGGAGCTCTGCATAGTTGGCAAGAAGGCAAAAGACAACTTGCTTCAAGGACACTGATTGTATGCCTTCTTTGATTCATCACATGATTTCAAGACTTGAAGAAGAATATGTTTCGACCCTGTTGTGACAGCAGTCCTTTCCGAAGTCTTCAAATGTTGAGGTGAAAGTAAGTGATCCAAGTCAGAGTCAAGCTCTGCTCCCTAAACATTCCCAGGACACATTGGGATTGAACTGCTGCTAGAGCAAGACCTGCCTCTCGGCCAGCTACATCAGTACACAGGACTTCACTATAGAGGAAGGACCCCTACAGATGTATTCCTGCCTTCCCTGTGTTTAGGATAGCAAGAAAAAAGACCTGTCTTGTCCATGAGAGCCTGACTTGGGACTGATACCAACTGAAGAAGCCAAGAAATTGGTCTTCAGCATATTGACTGTGTTCAAAGGCATGGAAACCAACAGCACTTGTGGTGCTGCCTTTGGCACTTCTTCAAACCCTTCAGGCACCTGTTGCTGCGTCCTTGGATCAGTTTTCAGATGCACCGCACCAGCTGAGTGTGTCATTGCTTCGGGTCAAACCAGTAGCCCACCACTGTAGAAGAATTGGTACTGGCAAAAATTGATTAAGCTACAGTGAGAAGGCCCCATCCACTTTGGTCCATTAGTTGGGGCCCTAGATACTGGCTAAGCCGCTTTTGCACCCTTTTTCGCACAAGAACATATCCTTTTATGAACATTATGGTTATTGATTGCATTCACCCCTGTTTCATTACCTACAGTGCATCTTTCTATCACTTGCATATTCTGTGTTCTTTCCACACGGGTGGGTTTTGTGTAGTGTTGTAATAATTAGTTATATTTGCATATGTGTGTTTAATAAAAGTACATATATTTTTATAGAACCTTGATAAGACATTCCCGTCTTCAGGGTATAGCCTTCTGTGATGATTCTGGGCAATTTGTCCCTTCTTTCCAAGGGGGGCCCACCTCCTATGCAGCTAGGGCGGTGAGCCAGCTAAGCAAGACCCTTCCTACGTGTTTTGGCAAGTGGGACCTCACTAGGAGCGACTACCCTCTAGGGGACAAAAACTCCCATTCCGACAAGGAACTCCCTATAATGAAGACCATATGAGCCCACATGGGAATTGGGAAGCCTGCAACAAACTGAGGCATTGTTTCCTTCTCGTTGGCTTTAGGTAGTGCTAGATCGCATTCAAAATCCAAAGGGGAATGCTGGAAACAATGTCATTAACATAAATGGAAGAGGAACTTTGAAGCGAGGATAGACTCCTGCACAGAGAAAACTCTCTGACATCACTGCCTCCGGGAAGCTGGTGCTAGTGAGCAGCAACGAAGCAGAGAACAAAGGACGCCGGAGGACCGTCAAGGAGAGAAGCAGAACCACTGGAGAGATGGAGAAGCCGTCTCAACTGGTGCTGTGACCACGCAGAGGCTAAAGTGGGCTGGAAACCCACAAAAGAAACGCCGACAGCAAGTCAAAGTGGAAAAACGGATCCTCTATTCTGTGTGGGAGCATGAAGGCTGCTGGGGATGGTAGCTTTGTCGAAGCCGAAACAGCAACATCAACGAGACGACCGAAGCAAACACGTGGAAGTAGCTCAGTGAAGATGCCATCCCCAGGGAGAAGACCCAATGCTGAAACAGGTAGCTGGGTTGCCCAGGGAAGGGAGAGAAGAGTGGAACCAAGAGAACTAAGTCACATTGGGAGTTACCGGGAATCCTAGAAACCCAAGGAGTGAATATAGACAACACCTAGAAATAGTATCAAGCATAAAGCAGCAACAGGGTTTGGAGAACCCCATACACGTAACAAGTGGGACTGAAGCAAGAAGGCACAGACTAGTTGATTACAAATATAAAGAGAATTGTGCAGGTGTTTAGAAAAGGGGGATAAGAAGAATCCCTCGATTAAAAGGAACTATACGCTCAAATAGATGTCAGGAGTTACTACAGCTCCTGAGGAGTGTTAACGGAGCGGATTAAAGAACCTTGTTTTTTATATTCTGGGGGAACACTTGTTTTTCCTTTGAACGGATAAGAGAACTTTCTTTGATCATTTTTATATGATAATTTTTTTAACTGAGAAGTCTATCTGAGCCAGAAACCCTGTGAATTGGCCAGACAGAGCCATCAGTCAGAACCATAGGGCTCTGGCTATTAGGGTTGTTGTCTATGATGGTAGGGCTCGAAAGAAAGCAGGTTTTGATGGAGGACATTTTTGTGTTTTCTAGAGGACTGACGGGCACTCTTATTTTTAGTTTTGTAGGTAGTGAAAACCCTCCTTGAAATGTCCTTCTTGAGTTTGCCGCCTCCCTCTTCTGTTTTGCCACAACTCCCTCGGCCCACCTTCCCACAAAAGGTGAAGGAGGTGTATCTCTTACCTGTGCCTATTTCACATTTATGACATGGACCACTCGTGTTTTGTTCAAGTGTGAGGGATGAGTACGTGATGCAGCCGCTACTCGTCCTTGTACTTCTGCAGAGCAGGAGTCATTTTGTCACACTGGAATGCCAGCCTTTTGATTCGCATTCCTCCTTAATGGCCCATGCTTTACTCTGGTCCATTCAGTGGGGCTTTCCAGGTACATAATTGGTGGCATTTCTGCCCCAAACCCCACCCCGTGTGCGGTTATTTCAGCTGCAGGGTTCTCACATTATTCAGCAGGGAGTTAAAAAAATTGCACTGATTTTAAATATATATTAAGATGTTCTGAGTTAGGATGTGAGTATAAGTATGAACTTTGGTACAATACACAAACACACACAAGTATGGTAAAATGTAAACACTGCCCCTCATTTAATTTTCTAAGCTTGTATGTCACATCTCTCAGAGAAGCTTCAAATGGATGTTCAGCACATGAGAACATGAATGGGTATTAAATGTTAATGAGCAACACAATGTAACTAATAATTATGATTGCTATGGTGTATTACTTAATACACAGTGCTGAGCAATGTAAAGGCAGATATATGAAAGACCCATATTGTACAACAATCGCATTTAAGAGATTATTATTATTATTATTATTATTATTGTTATTATGATTATTATTTAGCAATAGGCATCCGGTCACGTTATTTGGCTGACCCATCGCTTTACCATGTACCCGTGAATGAAAAGACTACACACACCCACACACACACACACACAAACACATCCACACACACATCTACACACACATAAGCAAACACACAAACACACACAAACAACAAGATGTTATTTGCATCCTGGCAAGCCCAACACAGCCTTTCATCCTTTCGAAGTCCAAAACTGCCTTACCATTGCAAGAGCAACAGTAGGGGCAAAGCTTGATTATGCAACGTCCTATTTCTGGGTACCTCCACCAAAAACCTAAAAAAACTTCAAACTACACAAAACAACGCACTGAGGGCCACCCTCGGCATCCACAACAGAGAACACATATCCCAAGCAAGACAAAACGCTCACTGGCTCCCTGTAAGGGAGTGCATCCTCTTCAAATCACTCTCCATCATGCACACATGCCTATCACTAACAGCCTTGCCATACCTCTCAGAAGCCAACCACAGAGACAGCTCTACCAGACCCAAATGCACCCAACACTGCAACCAACTCTCGGTCCCAACATTCAAAAGACAAAAAGCTGGTGTGTTAGTTTCGCAGTGCTAGCACCCAAGAGCTGGAACGCTCTACCACCCGCTCTCAGAAAAGAGCCATCAATCTCTGCCTTCCGGAAGGCTCTCAGAACGCAACTCTTCCAATAATGCCCTAAAGATGTTCTCACCCCACCTCTAGACATGCCCTCTACCACTCTGGCATCTAGAGAATTCTGTAACGCACATACAAATGTAATTGTAACCTTTAGACTCTGCACTAACTCAATGTCCTTGCTATACTGTATACTAAACCACCATTGAAATCTATCTCAGGATAGATATGACTGTACACTGAATTTGAAATGTACCTTCTAATGTATTAATGAACTGTATCTCAAGCAAGCTTCCTTGTAACAGCGCCACAATACCCTTGGGCCATTGGTGCTTTATAAATCCAGATAAATAGATAAAATATCAGTCAGGATCCTCCGGGACGCAACCGCAGCCAATAATGTGCCCTGCAGCAGCAAGAGATTCAGTTTGGTGAGCCAATCAGGATCGCTGTATTTTTCATTGAGATTCGAGGTGGCGTGGCAGCTACAGGATTCCTATATAAGAACCTTAATTCTTTCACTTCGTCTTTGTGGGCTCTTTTAGGCTTTTGTGGTACAACGTTACAATGCAAACCCACAACTTGTGTTTCAGAGGAATTACGGCAGATTTTGGAGGAGTTTTGTGATCTCTCTTCACAGTGCATTATATATGAGTATGTTATGGAGTCCATCGCCACCTTCTGTCTGTTTTTGAGTTTGTTATGCCATCTTGACCGGCTTCCCTTTTTAACCTTACGTTCTTGTAATCCCAAAATATCCTGTCCTTTTCACTGTCCCTTGTTCGTTATGTCTTCTCCAAAACAATTAAACATGCAAAAAAAAGCAATTTTGTCTTTTTAATTCCTAATTGATTAATTGATTTATTGTAGCAGTGCCATCAGTGAAACACGATATTTTCGTTTTTCATTTGCCTGTGTGTTTGTCTCACTAGTCACTGTGTGACTTGCTTCAACAGTTTTGCTCACCTTGTCTTTAACACCTCCAAAAATCAGTAAAAAATGCTGTCTCACTTTTGTATTCCTGATTGATTGTGTAACCTTCCTGCTCCAGTCACGTTCCTTTGTCTGGAATCTCTGTGTGAATCCATTTGTTTGCCATCGTCGGGGCACTAATCTCTGTTGTTGGTGTGTGTTAGGCCCTCCTAAGCAGAGAAGCAGGCCAAGGATTTGCAGGAGGAAGAAGAGGTTGACTTCTCTTGGGACAGGGATTTTGATTGCCAGGAGGGTTGTTGCTAGGTGAGGGTCTGGGGGTGGGGGTGCTATAGCCCCATGTCTTGTGCTTGTTGCCCTGTATAGAAGATCAGGGGCTACAACCTAAAGGCTAGCTAGCCTCGAATCCCTTCAGTCTTGACTTTAGCGTAGCCCCGGATCTTTTCCAGATCTAGCAACACCCCTCACAAGAGGAGAATGGTATGCTTCTTGTGGCTCTGTGTCCTTCAGGTGCCAGAAACACAGAGTCAGGTCAGGCGTTGCCTATGGTGGAGGGGTCGGGAAGAGGAGATGAGACAGGGCTGATTGAATATTTGTGACTGCAAAGGGGAAGGAGACGGAGGAGTCAGATGCAAATGGTTTACCAATGCTGCAGGAGGGAACAGTGGATGGTGAGATGCAGGAGGCAGACCCGGTACAGGGAGTTGTTGGCTATGACAAGGGGCGACTGGCAGGCAATATTTGCATTTAATGCAGTAGGAGAGGGCCATTGTAGTTGTGTATCCCCTAGAGATGCTCCTGGACAATGTCTTAAATAACTTTGGAGTTGTAAAGGAGATGGGAGGGTTCGATGTCACTTTTCCGCGTTTTGAAGGACGCACATCAAAAGTACCGATTTAATACCCATTTTACTGCTACTGTTACAGCCAAGCCACTGCAGCACAGAGGCGGCATTCAAAATCTGCACCTCAGTTCCAAAACCACATAGTTATGACAATGTACTATTCTGGTGGTTGTTTAATCTTTAACCATAAAGCCATACCTGAGTTTAGGGTATGGTGTATAGTAATTCACACAACTATAAAAAAACCACATCAGATTGGTATCATACATGTGTCAGCACTGTGAGCCCGGGCCATCTGTGAAAGGTTTGTGTGCATTCAGGTCAGACAGCCTGGCCCTGCCAGCCTATATCGAAGGAGACTGACTTACTATTCCTCTGTTTTGATCCTTTGTCAGGTCTAGTAACACCTCTCTCCAGTTGTTGTAGTAACACCTCCCTCCTGCCTCCCAGAAGGAGATGTCCTGGGAAATGGGAATCAAAAGTCACTCCCATCAAAAAAGGACTAGCCTCACACCAGGGTGCTACATACCAAAAGGGCTGATGATGATATATCAAGGGAATTGGCGAAGTTAGTGTTGGCAGAGGGAGCTCCGCATAGTTGGCAAGAAGGCAAAAGACAACTTGCTTCAAGGACACTGATTGTACGCCTTCTTTGATTCATCACATGATTTCAAGACGTGAAGAAGAATATGTTTCGACCCTGTTGTGACAGCAGTCCTTTCCGAAGTCTTCAAATGTTGAGGTGAAAGTAAGTGATCCAAGTCAGAGTCAAGCTCTGCTCCCTAAACATTCCCAGGACACATTGGGATTGAACTGCTGCTAGAGCAAGACCTGCCTCTCGGCCAGCTACATCAGTACACAGGACTTCACTATAGAGGAAGGGCCCCTACAGATGTTTTCCTGCCTTCCCTGTGTTTGGGATAGCAAGAAAAAAGACCTGTCTTGTCCATGAGAGCCTGACTTGGGACTGATACCAACTGAAGAAGCCAAGAAATTGGTCTTCAGCATATTGACTGTGTTCAAAGGCATGGAAACCAACAGCACTTGTGGTGCTGCCTTTGGCACTTCTTCAAACCCTTCAGGCACCTGTTGCTGCGTCCTTGGATCAGTTTTCAGATGCACCGCACCAGCTGAGTGTGTCATTGCTTCGGGTCAAACCAGTAGCCCACCACTGCAGAAGAATTGGTACTGGCAAAAATTGATTAAGCTACAGTGAGAAGGCCCCATCCACTTTGGTCCATTAGTTGGGGCCCTAGATACTGGCTAAGCCGCTTTTGCACCCTTTTTCACACAAGAACATATCCTTTTATGAACATTATGGTTATTGATTGCATTCACCCCTGTTTCATTACCTACAGTGCATCTTTCTATCACTTGCATATTCTGTGTTCTTTCCACACGGGTGGGTTTTGTGTAGTGTTGTAATAATTAGTTATATTTGCATATGTGTGTTTAATAAAAGTACATATATTTTTATAGAACCTTGATAAGACATTCCCGTCTTCAGGGTATAGCCTTCTATGATGATTCTGGGCAATTTGTCCCTTCTTTCCAAGGGGGGCCCACCTCCTATGCAGCTAGGGCGGTGAGCCAGCTAAGCAAGACCATTCCTACGTGTTTTGGCAAGTGTGACCTCACTAGGAGCGACTACCCTCTAGGGGACAAAAACTCCCATTCCGACAAGGAACTCCCTATAATGAAGACCATATGAGCCCACATGGGAATTGGGAAGTCTGCAACAAACTGAGGCATTGTTTCCTTCTCGTTGGCTTTAGGTAGTGCTAGATCGCATTCAAAATCCAAAGGGGAATGCTGGAAACAATGTCATTAACATAAATGGAAGAGGAACTTTGAAGCCAGGATAGACTCCTGCACAGAGAAAACTCTCTGACATCACTGCCTCCGGGAAGCTGGTGCTAGTGAGCAGCAACGAAGCAGAGAACAAAGGACGCCGGAGGACCGTCAAGGAGAGAAGCAGAACCACTGGAGAGATGGAGAAGCCGTCTCAACTGGTGCTGTGACCACGCAGAGGCTAAAGTGGGCTGGAAACCCACAAAAGAAACGCCGACAGCAAGTCAAAGTGGAAAAACGGATCCTCTATTCTGTGTGGGAGCATGAAGGCTGCTGGGGATGGTAGCTTTGACGAAGCCGAAACAGCAACATCAACGAGACGACCGAAGCAAACACGTGGAAGTAGCTCAGTGAAGATGCCATCCCCAGGGAGAAGACCCAATGCTGAAACAGGTAGCTGGGTTGCCCAGGGAAGGGAGAGAAGAGTGGAACCAAGAGAACTAAGTCACATTGGGAGTTACCGGGAATCCTAGAAACCCAAGGAGTGAATATAGACAACACCTAGAAATAGTATCAAGCATAAAGCAGCAACAGGGTTTGGAGAACCCCATACACGTAACAAGTGGGACTGAAGCAAGAAGGCACAGACTAGTTGATTACAAATATAAAGAGAATTGTGCAGGTGTTTAGAAAAGGGGGATAAGAAGAATCCCTCGATTAAAAGGAACTATACGCTCAAATAGATGTCAGGAGTTACTACAGCTCCTGAGGAGTGTTAACGGAGCGGATTAAAGAACCTTGTTTTTTATATTCTGGGGGAACACTTGTTTTTCCTTTGAACGGATAAGAGAACTTTCTTTGATCATTTTTATATGATAATTTTTTTAACTAAGAAGTCTATCTGAGCCAGAAACCCTGTGAATTGGCCAGACAGAGCCATCAGTCAGAACCATAGGGCTCTGGCTATTAGGGTTGTTGTCTATGATGGTAGGGCTCGAAAGAAAGCAGGTTTTGATGGAGGACATTTTTGTGTTTTCTAGAGGACTGACGGGCACTCTTATTTTTAGTTTTGTAGGTAGTGAAAACCCTCCTTGAAATGTTTTCTTGAGTTTGCCGCCTCCCTCTTCTGTTTTGCCACAACTCCCTCGGCCCACCTTGCCACAAAAGGTGAAGGAGGTGTATCTCTTACCTGTGCCTATTTGACATTTATGACATGGTCCACTCGTGTTTTGTTCAGGTGTGAGGGCTGAGTACGTGATGCAGCCGCTACTAGTCCTTGTACTTCTGCAGAGCAGGAGTCATTTTGTCACACTGGAATGCCAGCCGTTCGATTCGCATTCCTCCTTAATGGCCCATGCTTTACTCTGGTCCATTCAGTGGGGCTTTCCAGGTACATAATTGGTGGCATTTCTGCCCCAAACCCCACCCCGTGTGCGGTTATTTCAGCTGCAGGGTTCTCACATTATTCAGCAGGGAGTTAAAAAAATTGCACTGATTTTAAATATATATTAAGATGTTCTGAGTTAGGATGTGAGTATAAGTATGAACATTGGTACAATACACAAACACACACAAGTATGGTAAAATGTAAACACTGCCCCTAATTTAATTTTCTAAGCTTGTATGTCACATCTCTCAGAGAAGCTTCAAATGGATGTTCAGCACATGAGAACATGAATGGGTATTAAATGTTAATGAGCAACACAATGTAACTAATAATTATGATTGCTATGGTGTATTACTTACTACACAGTGCTGAGCAATGTAAAGGCAGATATATGAAAGACCCATATTGTACAACAATCGCATTTAAGAGATTATTATTATTATTATTATTATTGTTATTATGATTATTATTTAGCAATAGGCATCCGGTCACGTTATTTGGCTGACCCATCGCTTTACCATGTACCCGTGAATGAAAAGACTACACACACCCACACACACACACACACAAACACATCCACACACACATCTACACACACATAAGCAAACACACAAACACACACAAACACAGACACACAGACACACAGCCGACACATATAAATACACACACGCACACACATACACTCTCTCTCTCACACACACACACACATCAGCACACACACACATCCTCACAGACATACACACACATATACATTTGTCATTGCTTAGCTAACTAGCATCTACCCATACATCTTGTTATAAAGTAGGCGGTTTATATATTTGTACCAATATAGTTTATGTTACACACACTTTGAATAGAAACAACAAGATGTTATTTGCATCCTGGCAAGCCCAACACAGCCTTTCATCCTTTCGAAGTCCAAAACTGCCTTACCATTGCAAGAGCAACAGTAGGAGCAAAGCTTGATTATGCAACGTCCTATTTCTGGGTACCTCCACCAAAAACCTAAAAAAACTTCAAACTACACAAAACAACGCACTGAGGGCCACCCTCGGCATCCACAACAGAGAACACATATCCCAAGCAAGACAAAACGCTCACTGGCTCCCTGTAAGGGAGTGCATCCTCTTCAAATCACTCTCCATCACGCACACATGCCTATCACTAACAGCCCTGCCATACCTCTCAGAAGCCAACCACAGAGACAGCTCTACCAGACCCAAATGCACCCAACACTGCAACCAACTCTCGGTCCCAACATTCAAAAGACAAAAAGCTGGTGTGTTAGTTTTGCAGTGCTAGCACCCAAGAGCTGGAACGCTCTACCACCCGCTCTCAGAAAAGAGCCATCAATCTCTGCCTTCCGGAAGGCTCTCAGAACGCAACTCTTCCAATAATGCCCTAAAGATGTTCTCACCACACCTCTAGACATGGCCTCTACCACTCTGGCATCTAGAGAATTCTGTATCGCACATACAAATGTAATTGTAACCTTTAGACTCTGCACTAACTCAATGTCCTTGCTATACTGTATACTAAACCACCATTGAAATCTATCTCAGGATAGATATGACTGTACACTGAATTTGAAATGTACCTTCTAATGTATTAATGAACTGTATCTCAAGCAAGCTTCCTTGTAACAGCGCCACAATACCCTTGGGCCATTGGTGTTTTATAAATCCAGATAAATAGATAAAATATCCGTCAGGATCCTCCGGGACGCAACCGCAGCCAATAATGTGCCCTGCAGCAGCAAGAGATTCAGTTTGGTGAGCCAATCAGGATCGCTGTATTTTTCATTGAGATTCGAGGTGGCGTGGCAGCTACAGGATTCCTATATAAGAACCTTAATTCTTTCACTTCGTCTTTGTGGGCTCTTTTAGGCTTTTGTGGTACAACGTTACAATGCAAACCCACAACTTGTGTTTCAGAGGAACTTCGGCAGATTTTGGAGGAGTTTGGGGATCTTTCTTCACAGTGCATTATATATGAGTATGTTATGGAGTACATCGCCACCTTCTGTCTGTTTTTGAGTTTGTTATGCCATCTTGACCGGCTTCCCTTTTTAACCTTACGTTCTTGTAATCCCAAAATATCCCGTCCTTTTCACTGTCCCTTGTTCGTTATGTCTTCTCCAAAACAATTAAACATGCAAAAAAAAAAGCAATTTCGTCTTTTTAATTCCTAATTGATTAATTGATTTATTGTAGCGGTGCCATCAGTGAAACACGATATTTTCGTTTTTCATTTGCCTGTGTGTTTGTCTCACTAGTCACTGTGTGACTTGGTTCAACAGTTTTGCTCACCTTGTCTTTAACACCTCCAAAAATCAGTACAAAATGCTGTCTCACTTTTGTATTCCTGATTGATTCTGCAACCTTCTTGCTCCAGTCACGTTCCTTTGTCTGGAATCTCTGTGTGAATCCATTTGTTTGCCATTGTCGGGGCACTAATCTCTGTTGTTGGTGTGTGTTAGGCCCTCCTAAGCAGAGAAACAGGCCAAGGATTTGCAGGAGGAAGAAGAGGTTGACTTCTCTTGGGACAGGGATTTTGATTGCCAGGAGGGTTGTTGCTAGGTGGGGGTCTGTTGGTGGGGGTGCTAAAGCCCCAGGTCTTGTGCTTGTTGCCCTGTATAGAAGATCAGGGGCTACAACCTAAAGGCTAGCTAGCCTCGAATCCCATCAGTCCTGACTTTAGCGTAGCCCCGGATCTTTTCCAGACCTAGCAACACCCCTCACAAGAGGAGAATGGTATGCTTCTTGTGGCTCTGTGTCCTTCAGGTGCCAGAAACACAGAGTCAGGTCAGGCATTGACTATGGTGGAGGGGTCGGGAAGAGGAGATGAGACAGGGCTGATTGAATATTTGTTACTGCCAAGGGGAAGGAGACGGAGGAGTCAGATGCAAAGGGTTTACCAATGCTGCAGGAGGGAACAGTGGATGGTGAGATGCAGGAGGCAGACCCGGTACAGGGAGTTGTTGGCTATGACAAGGGGCGACTGGCAGGCAATATTTGCATATAATGCAGTAGGAGAGGGCCATTGTAGTTGTGTATTCCCTAGAGATGCTCCTGGACAATGTCTTAAATAACTTTGGAGTTTTAAAGGAGATGGGAGGGTTCGATGTCACTTTTCTGCTTTTTGAAGGACGCACAGCAAAAGTACCGATTTAATACCCATTTTACTGCTACTGTTACAGCCAAGCCACTGCAGCACAGAGGCAGCATTCAAAATCTGCACCTCAGTTCCAAAACCACATAGTTATGTGGATGTATTATTCTGGTGGTTGTTTAATCTTTAACCATAAAGCCATACCTGAGTTTAGGGTATGGTGTATAGTAATTCACACAACTATAAAAATAAAACACATCAGATTGGTATCATACATGTGTCAGCACTGTGAGCCCGGGCCAGCTGTGAAAGGTTTGTGTGCATTCAGGTCAGACAGCCTGGCCCTGCCAGCCTATATTGAAGGAGACTGACTTACTATTCCTCTGTTTTGATCCTTTGTCAGGTCTAGTAACACCTCTCTCCAGTTGTTGTAGTAACACCTCCCTCCTGCCTCCCAGAAGGAGATGTCCTGGGAAATGGGAATCAAAAGTCACTCCCATCAAAAAAGGACTAGCCTCACACCAGGGTGCTACATACCAAAAGGGCTGATGATGATATATCAAGGGAATTGAAGAAGTTAGTGTTGGCAGAGGGAGCTCTGCATAGTTGGCAAGAAGGCAAAAGACAACTTGCTTCAAGGACAGGGATTGTACGCCTTTTATGATTCATCCCTTGATTTCAAGACTTGAAGAAGAATATGTTTCGACCCTGTTGTGACAGCAGTCCTTTCCGAAGTCTTCAAATGTTGAGGTGAAAGTAAGTGATCCAAGTCAGAGTCAAGCTCTGCTCCCTAAACATTCCCAGGACACATTGGGGTTGAACTGCTGCTAGAGCAAGACCTGCCTCTCGGCCAGCTACATCAGTACACAGGACTTCACTATAGAGGAAGGACCCCTACAGATGTTTTCCTGCCTTCACTGTGTTTGGGATAGCAAGAAAAAAGACCTGTCTTGTCCATGAGAGCCTGACTTGGGACTGATACCAACTGAAGAATCCAAGAAATTGGTCTTCAGCATATTGACTGTGTTTAAAGGCAATGAAACCAACAGCACTTGTGGTGCTGCCTTTGGCACTTCTTCAAACCCTTCAGGCACCTGTTGCTGCGTCCTTGGATCAGTTTTCAGATGCACCGCACCAGCTGAGTGTGTCATTGCTTCGGCTCAAACCAGTAGCCCACCACTGCAGAAGAATTGGTACTGGCAAAAATTGATTAAGCTACAGTGAGAAGGTCCCATCCACTTTGGTCCATTAGTTGGGGCCCTCGATATTTGCTAAGCCGCTTTTGCACCCTTTTTCGCACAAGAACATATCCTTTTATGAACATTATGGTTATTGATAGCCTTTCACCCCTGTTTCATTACCTACAGTGCATCTTTCTATCACTTGCATATTCTGTGTTCTTTCCACACGGTTGGGTTTTGTGTAGTGTTGTTATAATTAGTTATATTTGCATATGTGTGTTTAATAAAAGTACATATATTTTTATAGAACCTTGATAAGACATTCCCGTCTTCAGGGTATAGCTTTCCGTGATGATTCTGAGCAATTTGACCCTTCTTTCCAAGAGGGACCCACCCCTATGAGGCAAGGGAGGTGAGCCAGCTAAACAAGACCCTTCCTACGTGTTAAGGCAAGTGGGACCTCACTGGGAGCGACTACCCACTAGGGTACAAGGACTCCCATTCCAACAAGGAACTCCCTATAATGAAGGCCATATGAGCCCACATGGGAATTGGGAAGCCTGCAACAAACTGAGGCATTGTTTCCTTCTCGATGGCTTTGGGTAGTGCTAGATCGCATTCAAAATCCAAAGGGGAATGCTGGAACCAAGGTCATTAACATAAATGGAAGAGGAACTTTGAAGCGAGGAGAGACTCCTGCACAGAGAGGACCCTCTGACATCACTGCCTCCGGGAAGCTTGTGCTAGTGAGCAGCAACGAAGCAGAGAGCAAAGGACGCCAGAGGACCATCAAGGAGAGAAGCAGAACCACTGGAGAAATGGAGAAGCTGTCTCAACTGGTGCTGTGACCATGCAGAGGTCTAAGGTGGGCTGGAAACCCGTAAAAGAAACGCTGACAGCAAGTCAAAGTGGAAAAACGGATCATCTATTCTGAGTGGGAGCATGTAGGGTGCTGGTAGCTTTGAAGAAGCCGAAGCAGCAACATCAACGAGACGAGCGAAGCAAACACGTGGAAGTAGCTTAGTGAAGACGCCATCCCCAGGGAGAAGACCCAGTGCTGAAACAGGTAGTTGGGTTGCCCAGGGAAGGGAGAGAAGAGTGGAACCAAGAGAATTAAGTCACATTGTGAGTTACGGGAATCCTAGAAACCCAAGTAGGGAATATAGACAATACCTAGAAATAGTATCAAGCATAAAGCAGCAACAGGGTTTGGAGAACCCCATACAAGTAACAAGTGGGACTGAACCAGGAAGGCTCAGACTAGTTGATTACAAATATAAAGAGAATTGTGCAGGGGGTTAGAAAAGGGGGGTAAGAGGAATCCCTCGATTAAAAGGAATTATACGCTCAAGTAGATGTTAGGAGTTACTACAGCTCCTGAGGAGTGTTAACGGAGCAGATTCAAGAACTTTGCTGTTTAAATTCTAGGTGAACACTTGTTTTTCCTTTGAACGGATAAGAGAACTTTCTTTGATCATTTTTATATGATCATTTTTTTTAACTGAGAACTCTATCTGAGCCAGAAAACCTGTGACTTGGCCAGACAGAGCCATCAGCCAGAACCATAGGGCTCTGGCTATTACTGTTCTTTTCT
Organism: Ambystoma mexicanum; assembly: GCF_040938575.1. Taxonomy (NCBI): domain Eukaryota; kingdom Metazoa; phylum Chordata; class Amphibia; order Caudata; family Ambystomatidae; genus Ambystoma; species Ambystoma mexicanum. Next base: position 197,767,352 of record NC_090934.1, read on the forward strand.
ATGATGGTAGGGCTTGATAGAAAGCAGGTTTTGATGGAGGACATTTTTAATGTTTTCTCGGGTCTGACAAGCACTCTTATTTTTAGTTTTGTAGGTAGTGAAAACCCTCCTTGAAATGTCCTTGTTGAGTTTGCCACCTCCCTCTTCTGATTTGCCACAACTCCCTCGGCCAACCTTGCCACAAAAGGTGAAGGACGTGTATCTCTTACCTGTGCCTATTTTACATTTATGATATGGACCACTCGTGTTTTGTTCAAGTGTGAGGGCTGAGTACGTGATTCAGCCGCTACTCGTCCTTGTACTTCTGCAGAGCAGGAGTCATTATGTCACACTGGAATGCCAGCCGTTCGATTCGCATTCCTCCTTAATGGCCCATGCTTTACTCTGGTCCATTCAGTGGGGCTTTCCAGGTACATAATGGGTGGCATTTCTGCCCCAAACCCCACCCCGTGTGCGGTTATTTCAGCTGCAGGGTTCTCACATTATTCAGCAGGGAGTTAAAAAAAATGCACTGATTTTAAATATATATTAAGATGTTCTGAGTTAGGATGTGAGTATAAGTATGAACATTGGTACAATACACAAACACACACAAGTATGGTAAAATGGAAACACTGCCCCTAATTTAATTTTCTAAACTTGTATGTCACATCCCTCAGAGAAGCTTCAAATGGATGTTCAGCACATGAGAACATGAATGGGTATTAAAATGTTAATGAGCAACACAATGTAACTAATAATTATGATTGCTATGGTGTATTACTTACTACACAGTGCTGAGCAATGTAAAGGCAGATATATGAAAGACCCATATTGTACAACAATCGCATTTAAGAGATTATTATTATTATTATTATTGTTATTATGATTATTATTTAGCAATAGGCATCCGGTCACGTTATTTGGCTGACCCATCGCTTTACCATGTACCCGTGAATGAAAAGACTACACACACCCACACACACACACACACAAACACATCCACACACACATCTACACACACATAAGCAAACACACAAACACACACAAACACAGACACACAGACACACAGTCACACACATATAAATACACACACGCACACACATATACATTTGTCATTGCTTAGCTAACAAGCATCTACCCATACATCTAGTTATAATGTAGACGGTTTATGTATGTGTACCAATATAGTTTATGTTACACACACTTTGAATAGAAACAACAAGATGTTATTTGCATCCTGGCAAGCCCAACCCCGCCTTTCATCCGTTTGAAGTCCATGAATGAGTACCAGCTCTGGTTGGGTGATATTGTATGTATATATGTTCTATGCAACAGGCTCGGGTGTAACCGCTATATAAATAACACATCATTATCATAGGCTTGGACAGCAATGAGCAGTACGAACAACCACAAAATGAATAACTAAGTGTGGAAGAAACGAATGTGTTGACTGACGCAAAGACATCCATTTGATGAACTTATGAGCACACTTTCAGTGTGGTTTAAAAGGACATATGATATGCAAAACAACTCCCACATACCATTCGCACAGAATTAACAGAGAATTATAAAAAGGACACATTTAGTGGGGAAGAGATACATTTTGGAAAAGCTAATCAAGCCCCGGGCTACCCTTCCCTTACCCGAACTGAATACACACCTCGCTATTCATATATCCAAAGCCAAAAATCAAAAAAACAATCATAGTAAAGATTTCCAACCATTCTCCTTCCGAGATGTGACCGAATCAGAAGTCATAGCACTCATGAGAAGTATCAAACCCTCCTCGTGCAAGGGAGATACCTGCCGAGCGTCCCTGATCAAATAATGCACTGAACCTCTAGACCCATTCCTAATGTTTTTCATCAATGCCTCACTATCCTCAGGGTTCGTACCACCCTCCCTCAAGGAATCCTGGGTACGCCTGCTCCTGAAAAAAACATCACTTGACCCTGATCAACCCAACAACTACAGACCGTTAACAACCATACCTTTCCTGCTAAAAATATTAGATAATGCAGCATACTTACAGATACAACAACACCTGGAAAACAACAATATCCTTGGCAAAAGACAATCTGTTTTCTGGCCACGCCATGGAACCGAGACAGCCCTATTAGACCTAAAGATGCAGCTTCAGCAAACCATGGACCTGGGAACACCTGCCCTACACCTGTTCCTTGACCCATCCGCTGCTTTCGACCTTGTGGACCACAAGATACTATGCAAATACCTCATAAATGCAGCACTATTCTCACAACAAGCCACCACCTGGGTCACATCCTTCCTCGAAGATAGACACATCACCCACCCTCTACGACATTTTCACCCTCCCCCTCTTCAATGACCTTGATGATTACAACATAGCCTACACCAACTATGCTGATGACACTCAGGTCCTTCTCCCTCTCACTGGTTCATATTAACAGGATGCAGCTACCCTCAACAAGATCTATGCCATGAACCAGGCCTGGATGACAGTAAATGGCTCTGTTTCAATGGAGACAAGGCAGAAATACTCCTAGTAGGTCCCAAACAAGTCCTCGGCAAACTTGATAGCAAATACGCCTCCTTCAATATAAACAACATAACCATCACCACTGCAGCTGCGGCAAAAACCCTAGGAGTCTACCTAGATGCCTCGCCCTCCATGACCCACCAATTTAATGCAAGTGCATCTTCCGCGGCACTAGCTACCAAAGTCATAAATGCTGTCAAGCCATACCTCGCCCACAAAAACTGCCTTACCATTGCAAGAGCAACAGTAGGAGCAAAGCTTGATTATGCAACGTCCTATTTCTGGGTACCTCCACCAAATACCTAAAAAAACTTCAAACTACACAAAACAACGCACTGAAGGCCACCCTCGGCATCCCTGGCTCACTGGCTCCCTGTAAGGGAGTGCATCCTCTTCAAATCACTCTCCATCACCCACACATGCCTATAACTAACAGCCCCGCCATACCACTCAGAAACCATCCACAGAGACAGCTCTACCAGACCCAAACCAACTCTTGGTCCCAACATTCAAAAGTCAAAAAGCTGGTGTGTTAGTTTCTCAGTGCTAGCACCCAAGAGCTGGAACGCTCTACCACCCGCTCTCAGAAAAGAGCCCTCAATCTCTGCCTTCCGGAATGCTCTCAGAACGCAACTCTTCCAATAATGCCCTAAAGATGTTCTCACCCCACCTCTAGACATGCCCTCTACCACTCTGGCATCTTGAGAATGCTGTAACGCACATACCAATGTAATTGTAACCTTTAGACTCTGCACTAACTCAATGTCCTTGCTATACTGTATACTAAACCACCATTGAAATCTATCTCAGGATAGATATGACTGTACACTGAAATTGAAATGTACCTTCTAATGTATTAATGAACTGTATCTCAAACAAGTTTCCTTGTAACAGCGCCACGATACCCTTGGGCCGTTGCCGCTTTATAAATCCAAATAAATGAATAAAATATCCGTCAGGATCCTCCTGGACGCAACCGCAGCCAATAATGTGCCCTGCAGCAGCAAGAGATTCAGTTTGGTGAGCCAATCAGGATCGCTGTATTTTTCATTGAGATTCGAGGTGGCGTGGCAGCTACAGGATTCCTATATAAGAACTTTAATTCTTTCACTTCCACTTTGTGGGCTCTGTTCGGCTTTTATGGTACAACGTTACAATGCAAACCCACAACTTGTGTTTCAGAGGAATTTCGGCAGATTTTGGAGGAGTTTTGTGATCTCTCTTCACAGTGCATTATATATGAGTATGTTATGGAGTCCATCGCCACCTTCTGTCTGTTTTTGAGTTTGTTATGCCATCTTGTCCAGCTTCCCTTTTCACCCTTACTTTCTTGTAATCCCAAAATATCCCGTTCTTTTCACTGTCCCTTGTTCGTTATGTCTTCTCCAAAACAATTAAACATGCAAAAAAAAGCAATCTTGTCTTTTTAATTCCTAATTGATTAATTGATTTATTGTAGCGGTGCCATCTGTGAAACACGATATTTTCGTTTTTCATTTGCTTGTGTGTTTGTCTCACTAGTCACTGTGTGACTTGCTTCAACAGTTTTGCTCACCTTGTCTTTAACCCATCCAAAATCAGTAAAAAATGCTGTCTCACTTTTGTATTCCTGATTGATTGTGTGACCTTCCTGCTCCAGTCATGTTCCTTTGTCTGGAAACTCTGCGTGAATCCATTTGTTTGCCATCGTCGGGGCACTAATCTATGTTTTTGGTGTGTGTTAGGCCCTCCTAAGTAGATGAAACAGGCCCAGGATATGCAGGAGGAAGAAGAGGTTGACTTCTCTTGGGACAGGGATTTTGATTGCCAGGAGGGGTGTTGCTAGGTGGGGTTCTGGGGTGGGGGTGCTATAGCCCCAGGTCTTGTGCTTGTTGACCTGGATAGAAGATTAGGGGCTACAACCTAAAGGCTAGCTAGCCTCGAGTCCCTTCAGTCTTGACTTTAGCGTAGCCCCGGATCTTTTCCAGACCTAGCAACACCCCTCGCAAGAGGAGAATGGTATGCTTCTTGCGGCTCTGTGTCCTTCAGGTGCCAGAAACACAAAGTCAGGTCAGGCGTTGCCTATGGTGGAGGGGTCGGGAAGAGGAGAGGAGACAGGACTGATTGAGCATTTTTGACTGCCAAGGGGGGAGGAGACGGAGGAGTCAGAGGCAAAGGGTTTAACAATACTACAGGAGGGAACAGTGGATGGTGAGATGCAGGATGCAGACCCGGTAGAGGGAGTTGTTGGCTACGACAAGGGGCGGCTGGCAGGCAATAGTTGCATATAATGCAGCAGGAGAGGTCCATTGTAGTTGTGTATCCCCTAGAGATGCTCCTGGAAAATGTCTTAAATAACTTTGGAGTTGTAAAGGAGATGGGATGGTTCGATGCCACTTTTTCTGCTTTTTGAAGGACGCACATCAAAATTAACGATTTAATTTGGTTGGTTTTGTGCGGCCTTCAGAAATCTTTAAATTTTGCCCTTGCCCTCCCGCGTTGCCCCACCACCACCACATACACACCTAAACACACACTTTCCTTTCCCCTCTACCCTTCTCCCACATGCATTTTCTCAAACACACACATACACAGAAACTCGCCTGTCACTCCCGCGGCTCATCCTCAGTGTCTCGCCAAATGCACTTGTGTGCAGGGGAGTTGCTAGGTCTGGAAAAGAGCCGGGGCTACGCTGATGTCGGAACAGTTGGGACTGGGGGCTAACTAGTCTTTTGGCTGTAGCTCCTGAGATTCTATCTGGGGCTACAACCAAAAGATCAGGGGCTATAGCCCCCTTAGCCCCCCCCTAGCAACGCCCCTGCTTGTGTGCGTTGCAGGGGCTGACAGTTCGATTTAGAAAGACCACTCTGTGCGGTCACAGAGTGGTCTTTCTCAATCCATCTTCTTATAAATCGGTTTTAAAAAGACAATTTTTTTGACTTATTACCAATGGGAGAAGAGGGTGTGAAGTGCTGGATTCACCCACACACGTCCATCTGTTGGTCGGCCGGGCAGTGAGTGGTCATGAATATCGTGCACATAGGGCAGTGGAAAATTCCACCCTGCGGATACATACACAGTAGGGTTTACCTTAGGGGACCACACAGCAGTTCTTGCCTTGTCGGTGACAGGACCCTACTTTACCCCCAGCGTAGGGTGGCTGAAGGTGGAGCGAAAAAGAGGTCTGTTCCCAGCTGAAACTTAGAGCCAGGAAAGGAAAACAGGTTAAACTCTGGACCCCTAAACAGTACAGGAAATGGAGGCCATGAAAATGATCCACAGCATGCTAGTAAGGAACTCATTATT